>NC_057743.1:2079742-2092694 GCF_004010195.1 Chiloscyllium plagiosum
CCCAACAAGTCCACACCGACCTGCCAAAGCGCAACCCACCCATACCCCTACATTTACCCCTTACCTAACACTGCGGGCAATTTAGCATGGCCAATTCACCTGACCTGCACATCTTTGGACTGTGGGAGGAAACCGGAGCACCCGGAGGAAACCCACGCAGACACGGGGAGAACGTGCAAACTCCACACAGTCAGTTGCCTGAGGTGGGAATTGAACCCGGATCTCTAGCGCTGTGAGGCAACAGTGCTAATCACTGTGCCACCGTGCTGCCCACAAATAACTCCATACTCCCTGTTGCTTTCACGTTCCCTTCCCCCCAACTCAGAACTGAAAGGTTTGCAGCAAAAAAAACTGCAACATTATTATACAGAGTTTAAATGTTTGAAGAGATTTTAAGAGAAGAGAAGTAAAACCAAATGATTGAATGGAAGAATACAAGCTTTAAAACAATCAACATTTATCTTCTACAGACTCTTTAATCTCTGAGGAAAATAGAGCAAACAACATCGAGATACTACAGATTTCTAACAGCCCTAATTAAAGAGAATAAGTAATCACATTAAGAAAAAAATCATAGCAGAAATCATTTTGTTATCAAGACTTATCCTCAAAGAAGGGCTAAATAGAACACAGGAATGCATATTTTGAAGAAAGTGCCTCTAAAGGTATAGAATATAGAGGTAAATAATCATTTGGTAGTTGAGAATTCGAGTATTGCTGGAAAAGATATTTTGTCAAATCTTTTCACCTTGCACTCATCAGGAAATTGCACAAGAATTTCACAATTCAAGGAGCATGCGGTATGAAAGTTGGCTTTACCTTGAATTGATATTCTTGTGAATTGTCCTGATCAAAGGTAAATTTTAAATCTTAGTTTGAAGAAGCAAATGCATTATTGTATTAAACAGGACTGAGAGCTAATGATGTTATAAATTATTAAAAACAAAACGTAAAAAAACTGGCATCTCTGAAGAAGTTTAACAGCATTTGATAATTACTTTAGTCTGAGAACAAACAAAGCATTGTTTTGCTGAAAGAGGAGGCAGCCTTGTTGGGGCAGGAAGGGGCGGAGCATTTCTGTTTAAGGAAGAGTGGTCTCCTCTATATTGGGGAGACAGGCCGCCTACTTACGGAACGTTTCAGGGAACACTTCTGGGACACCCGCACCAACCAACCCAACCGCCCTATGGCTGAACACTTTAACTCTCCCTCCCACTCCGCCAAGGACATGCAGGTCCTTGGCCTCCTCCATCGCCAGACCCTGGCCATACGACGCCTGGAGGAAGAGCGCCTCATCTTCCACCTCGGAACCCTCCAACCACACGGGATGAAAAGCATTGTTTTGCTGAAAGAGGAGGCAGCCTTACGGGGGCAGGGAGGGGCGGAGCATTTCCATTTAAGGAAGAAATGCAAAAAAAAATCCTTGACAGGACAATATCTAACAGAAGTGTTCAGGCAACAGAGGAATCTGTAGATAATTTCATTGATTATATTATATATTATCAAATTATCACAAAATGATAATAATGGACCATTAAAATTAAACTCTTAAGAATTAAAGTTATTGTTACAATCCTTGATGAGTCTTTGCCAGATTTATTGCAGTCCAAGGAAGACTTCATTTTGGAGAAAACTATTCAAATTCTGCTGGAAGTAGAAGTGAAGAAGATTCAAAGACATCCTGTGAAGTACAGACCTTTCAGTCTCAGGGGAGATCAAGAGAACATTTCCACTTTATAAGGTACAAATTATTTATGGGGACAAGCCAAGCCAAATAAAGACCAGGCAGCAGATACTAATGGTAGAAACTGCCCAAGCTCTGAGTAGCGCATGGTGGGAAAGTTGGGAAAATCATGTGAGATGGTAATGAGGAGCCTCTCAACATTGAGAGCTTAAAGGCCAAACTTTCAACTAAGACTCTTGTTAATGAGTGGCAAGAGGACTATCTGTACGCGTTAACATTTCATTATTATTTAATTGCACCTTATTGCTATATGGTTTCTCATTCTTCTACTCGCCAGACAGAAACTAGGCAGCATGAATTTAAGATTAGATTAGATTACTTACAGTGTGGAAACAAGCCCTTTGGCCCAACAATTCCACACCAATCCTCTGAAGAGCAACCCACCCAGACCCATTCCCCTACATTTACCCGTTCACTTAACACTACGGGCAATTTATCATGGCCAATTCACCTAACCTGCACATCTTTGGACTGTGGGAGGAAACCAGAGCACCCAGAGGAAACCCATGCAGACACGGGGAGAATGTGCAAACTCCACACAGACAGTCTGTGGCGCGAAATGTACCCAGGTCTCTGGCGCTGTGAGGCAGCAGTACTAACCACTATTATGGGTTAGTACTAACAGTACTAACCCATAATTGTGGGGGCCACAATGATAGACAAGACTAAAGTGTAGAATCAAGATTCCAGTGTAAGCTTGGCTGGTGCTGTTTCCAAGTTTTCTTTCTGTCTGAGCACACAGACTGGACTTGTGAACAATGTGAGGCCCTTCAAGGGGCAATTGCATTAATCAGGCTTTTTCACAGTACAGGTTGAAATAATCTGTCATTATAGCATTTTTTGTGTGCAATGCATGCAGTGTTCAACAGTGTGAAGTGCAAACGCTGTTTTCTTGCAATCCTGCCCATAGCATTGGTCATTACAGACTGAAGGATATTCTGAGGAAGGGTCATTGGACTGCAACCTTCACTCTGATTTCTCTCCACAGATGCTGCCAGACCTGCTGAGCTTTTCCAGCAATTTCTGTTTTAACATTATAATATTGACTACACTTCAAGAGGACTGTGTTAAGACTTGGTTGTGAAAGGTACTATTTAAATCCAAGTTTTTTTTTATTAAGGGTGTCATAATTTGGAATGCAATGTCTGAAGAGATAATGGAAGCAGATTCATAGCAAAAAAATTGGATAAATGCACAAACATGAACAATGTGAAGTGTTTTAGTGAAGAAGTTGGAAATGTGAGTAGTTGATGATCTGAATACACTCTTTCTCTGCTTCATGATACTATGTTTCATGAAACTCTTTGAACTAAAGGGAAACTTGCTAATCATTTATCAAATAAGTGATAATGGTCTAGTTATCAGTCACTCATCAGATTGACTAAATCAGTGGGTTTATTTATTTAAAACAATAAAGCATACCACAACTTACAAAACAGACAGTACAGCAAACTAACTGATTTCTCTTTGTGTGGCTTGCAGAAACACAGCAGCCTAACTGCCAGACAGAATCACAACATTGTGTACATATAGCACATGGAGTGCTAATAAAGACAAGGTACACATTCAACACTGTATATAAATGAAGGAGTTCTCCTGATTATTAATGATAGATCAGGCTGAATGGTGAATCACATGCCTAATTTTCTTGGCTAGAAGATAATGGATCAATGGGGAAACTGTCGAACAAGAGTGCTAACAAGGGCTAATGATTCCAGTGTACAGTAAGGCCAATCTCTAGACATTCCATCTAAATCTTCTCTTTTATTTTCTCTCTCTGCTGATGGAGCATCACTGCTTCTCAGAAACTTAGAAGTGACTTTCATTCCCTATTGTGTGGACACACGATACCAATCTTATATAAAGGTTAGCATCTTATATAATTAGATTGATTCAACCTTGCACTGCACAGTCAGTCCCAGAATGAACTGCTGCACTTATATTTATTAATAAATTATCAACAGTCTTCACTTGAAACATGATCACAAAAATAATAACAGACCTTTAATTGGAACATATTTGATGCTTGGTGTGAAATGGTATCACACAGACCAGGAATACACAGGTTTAATTCTTGCTTTGATCTCAGTTGAAGTCATGACCATTGGCCTCAGCATCCTGAGCTACAAAGTGTTAACACAAGCCAAGGTCTACTTTCTGCCAAGGAGACCTGCTGCCCTTTATTCTTCTGGAAGCAGCATGGTGGTTCAGTGGTTAGCACTGCTATCTCACAGCACCAGGACCCGGGTTCAATTCCAGCCTCAGGCAGGCGGAGTTTGCACGTTCTCCCCATGTCTGTGTAAGCTTGCTCTGGTTTCCTCACACAATCCAAAGATGTGCAGGTTAGATTAATTGCCCATAGTGTTCAGGGATGTGTCAGTTAGGTTAGGCATAAATGTAGAGGAATGGGCTTGGATGGGTTATTCTTTGGAGGCTCGGTGTGGACTTGTTGGGTTGAAGGGCTGTTTCCATGCTAGAGGAATGCTCGAATGGTAAATGAAGACAGGGCATCTGGCTGTGTGATGCTTCTCAGGTTACAATAACTGGCTAGCACGCACACTATGAGCATGACACTGGAGAATGGCCAGATTCCACCGGACTGTACCAAATATAAGCCTATGTCTTCAGGAACAGAGGAAAAACTCTCCTTGTTAAAAACAAATTATCATAAATAATATTGATAATCAATGTATATTTATGTCTTCAGTGCCTGGTGTAATGAATGACCCACTCATTCGTCAGTCTCCTAATTACTCATCCAATGATTTCATCTGTGTTTGGTGGTTTTTTACTGTTATGGGAATAAAGGTTGTCTGAAGACGTATTGAATTTGCTACGTGTTCCACCTATCACAAAACTATAAAAATCAGTGACATCTTTTTTGCTATATAGCTTGTCAAATAGAGATCAGGTTATGTGTGAGAACAGGCGGTTTGAGTCCTTTCTCTGTTATATGCTTTCAATACATAGAAAGGCACCATTCCTCTATTCTGTGTTTAGTGAATGGAAATGTGTCATAGCCCTTGACAGTTAATCAATCTTTGCAAAACGCTGTCAGCTGTGGTAAGAAAAATTGATTAAAATACCCGCAACTGAAAACTGCACCAGCTTGTATTGAGATACATCCTTTGAGGTTCCTTTGCCTGAGGTTCATTCCATTACATGTCAATAATACTCACAGGTTCCTAAATTACTGTAATTAACTGAATTTTTACCCTTCTGATATATTATGAAAGGATTGCCATGCACAAGCTTGAATCATAATGTTAACTTTTCAGTGCAAATGGCTTTGTTTGGTTTGGAAGCTTGTACAAATTTAAGCACAAGTTCAGTTCAAGCATACCTAATTCCATTGAGACGACATAACATTAAGCTGGAGGTGTCCTAGATAGTTCACAGCATAAATGGTAGGTGCAGAATGGCTGTCAGAATGACAGGAGTTGACACCTAACCCTAAACCTATCTGTTACATTTACAGTTGCTGACTGACTAGCTATGCATTTCCAAAATTTCCTGTTTCTCTTGATTGTTATTGCTCATACCAGAAGTAACCCACATTTAATATACTGCTGTAAAACACAAAGCTCAGCACTACATTGTAATTATGGGGCACAAATTCACAGGCCTTCAAGCAATGCATTCAAACAAATTGACAATTCACTATCATCTACTGTGCTCTATCACCAAAAATGAATTTATAGCTCCTTAGTCTGTAGCTGATGCAAAGTCTCTCTCAATTTGTAATGATATTAGTGCCTTTGGATTGAATTATTGCCTTAGCACCAAATATTATCTGTTTAATTAACATCAGCTTTGCTACAATCTTTGGAATGAAAAGTCCCATAAAACTTAACCATGCCTCTGGAACCTCCTTCAACTTCCTTGCCTGCACTTGGCTGTGAGGAAATGCACTCTCATAAATTCATCAGTAAGGTAATAACTTTGAACTGTACAGAGTGAAACTGTTGGCATATGAATCTTAATCCATTCCTATTATCCCTGTTATCGCTTCACTGGAGGATTCAGAATCTTAAATGTGCTGTGAAATGAAAAATGTCTTTCTTCATGATTCAAAACATTAAAAAACACAGACTAAGCTTGTGAAAGTCGGGACTCGGTACATGAGATTACGAGAGTGCTGTTATTCCTTCTCCCCACACAGACACCAGATAAACAATTATATTGCAATGTAGTTTGTATACTGTCAATTTTTAAAGCATATTTTCATAAGATTTTCTAAGCAAATAATATTAATTCTATCACATGGACTGTATTGAATCTACATGCAGTTTTTTGATAGGCAATCAGATCAAAATCTCCACAGAATCAGAATGTGAATTAATCTGGTGTAATGAATGACCCACTCATTCGGCAGTCTCCTAATTACTCTTCCAATGATTTCATCTGTGTTGGTGGTTTTTTACTGTCATGGGAATAAAGGTTGTCTGAAGACGTATTGAATTTGCTATGTGTTTCTCCTATCACAAAACTATAAAAATCAGTGACATCTTTTTTGCTATATAGCTTGTCAAATAGAGATCAGGTTATGTGTGAGAAAGGCGGTTTGAGTGTGTATCTGTGAACGATTTACTGCATAGTGTGTCAGTTTCAAAGTTTGGCAGTTGAGAAAATAATGGCATATTATTCCTTGAAATTTAGAATAACCATAACCAGCAAATAAATGAGACAATGCGAGGAATCCACATGCTAATTTTCTCTTCTCCTGCGCCCCACCTCACTCTGTTCTCCCAAAAGGATGCCTGTCTGTTGTGGCTGCACTGCCCTCTGGTGTCACTGTTAGTGCCCAGCCTAGGGATGGTAAACCTTACCCCATACTCCTCTTCCAATCTGAGGGAATGCAGATCTGTATGGGGTTTCACTGCTATTCGCTGCAGGTCACTTAAGTCAACACAACCAGGAATTAAGTGTGATTATTTCCACAGTTGGTTGGCTTGGTATCATGGCTTGTAGTGTACATCATTCTGGACAATGTATAAACAAGGGCACATCTTTGTATCTTATTTTTCCAATTCTTTATCCTTGACATTTGACAACAGAGAGTAAACATCTGGGACATGGGCAGAGTGAGCGTCTAGGACACAGTCAGAGTGAAGTTCGAAGAGACAGTCAGAGTGAGGGCCTTGGACAGGGCAGAGTGAGAGCTTGCAGCAGGACAGAGTGAGTATCTGGGACATAGGCAGAGTGAGAGTCAGGGACGGGACAGACTGAAGATGTAGGACAGCGATAGTGCAAGGGTCAGGGACAGGGTCAGACTGAGGGCCTGGGACAGGGGTAGAGTGAGGGCCTGAGAGAGGGACAGAATGAGAGTCTGGGACAGGACAGAGTGAGAATTTGGGACAGGGCAGAGTGAAGGTCTGAGAGAGGGGCAAAGTGAAGTCTGGGATGTGGGCAGAGTGAGAGTTAGGGGTGTGAGTTGAATGAGTGTCTCAGACAGAGTGAGGGTCTGGGACAGGAACTGAGTGAGAGCTTGGCATGGGGCAAGAGTGAGGGTCTGAGAAAGGGGCAGAGTGAGAGTTGGGGACATGAACAGAGCAAAGGTCTGACAGAGGGACCGAGTGAGGGTCTGGAACGTGGGTTGAGTTAGCAACTGGGAATGGGACAGAGTGAGGGGAAGTTGTGACATACTGTTAATGTAGTGAATATATAATCCTAATCTTGCACAAAACCAAAAATGGCATACATTAACCTCTGTGGCAATTTTGTAGTTGGAGACATTCTCCTTAATTTAACCAAACCTTGAAAGGCCCTCTCACTAATCCTGTCTAGCAGGGACTTCAAAATAGTCCCTTATTTCACTTATTGCAATGTGGCCTGCAGCCAATTTCTTGTCTCCTTGGCAACATCTGAGCAGTTTTTATTGTAGACTAACCCTTCATTATTGAAGTTGAATCTACCTCTGGTCATCAAGTTAGATCCTTAAATATGAACAATACACATTTTGATAACTGTGATTTTACTGGAAGAGCTTGTTTGTCCTAACATGTAGATGATAGTTCAGCTTTGTGACAAGCTGACTCTTGAAGCGACATTAATAGTAGCTAATGGCTCCCAAGGTTCTGCATCATGAGGGATTTTCTTTGTGATATTTCTGTGTCTGTTGTAGATTAATTGATAGAGATAATTGCTAGGTTTAATCAACACTAATTACATGATGCAGCTCCCAGGATAGTTATATTATGTTGACCTTGGTGCTCATTTCAATTAACAACGTGGATAGAGAAATGGAAATAGAGAAATAGAATACCTACAGCATGGAAGCAGGCCATTCAGACCATCGAGTCAGACTGACCCCTCCTGCCCCCCCCTGAAAAGAGCATCCCTCCCAAACTTAATGCCCTACCATAGCTGAACTAGGGACAGTTGTTGAAATAAAATGGGTTGGAATTCCCTGATTAGACTGCAATCCCAATATTGGCCTCAGTTCTGGATTGAGGCCCTGGGAGTGACTATAGTGAACCATTGCACATTATCCTTTCACAAATTATATAGCTACCCCTAACAAGCAACATCTGACTAAGAAACAGTGCAGAAAAATGAGACGGCCATCAGCCATGTCAGGACAGGAAAGGTGAATGCTGCTGAAGAGAGCTTGGAGGTACCTTTGGTTGCATGTAGTGAATGCCTGAGGTCAGCAGAGATAGGGAGATGTGGACAATGCGAGAGGGACTGGATAAGGTTTCAGGCTTGGAGAATGGAGTCTTTGGCTATGATAGTCAACCCAGGCTACTCACAGCAGGGAGCCTCCAATAAATTGCCGGTCTCTGCACACAGAGGAGACAGCTCAACATTAACAAGATCGTTGAATGTCCTTTAAGTGGAACCTTAATTACTTTACACTGTCTGTCTCGATGAAGTGAGCAGCTGATTGAAGTCCTAGCAAACAAAGGTCCTCTGGTGACATGCATGTATTAAGCATTGATCCCAATATGGCTCTTCTCTATTTTCCCAGTATCTCATCTTGAGCCCTAGTTTCATGGAGCTGAGAACATTTGGCTGAATGTTTCAGGTGTTGTTAAATTTTTACTTACTGGTTCTGTATTCCTCCTCCTTGTCTAAATACAACGTATTTGAAATCTCCAAAAGGTTCCATCATTATTTTCTGTGCTGCAACTTCAACAGCAAACATCAATCAAATGTGAGAAAGTAAAATGTAGAAATCATGAACTACCAGAAAAATCAGTTAATGTAGCCAACAGGCAAAATGTGTGAAAAGACTTTGGTGTCACTATGTTTTTAGAAGGGGTTAGTTTGACAGGCCAAATCCTGAATTCTTAGTTGCTGGTTGGTAGGGTTGAGATTCAAATGTTGAGGATGCTTGGTGTGAATCCGTAAATGGTGAAACCTTAAGGCATTGAAGCAGGACATTCTGCCTATCTTTCCTGTTCTGGCTCTTTGAGAAAACGATTTAATTTAGACCTAAACCTCAGCCTAGTCCCTTTGAACCTAAACCAGTTCTCTACAAACACATGTCGAACTTTCTTATTAAAGCTATTATGGAACCTGATTTCCACCATTTTTCAGGTAGTGCCTCCAAGGTTATTCATGGATACGGTAGCTTCATGGCAAACACTAAACTAGAAGCCCAGGCTAATGCTATGAAGACGTGGATTCAAATCCTATCAGTGCTGGAATTAAATGCAATTAATGAATCTGAAATTGAAAGCTACTCACAGTAATGGTGATTGTGAAACTGTGACGATTGTGGTAAGAACCCATCTGGTTCATTAACATCCTTTAGAGAAGAAATTTATCATCTTTTCTTAGTCTGGCCTACATGTCATTCAGAGCTATAGCAATGTAATTGACTCCTAACTGCTGTCTGAATCTTGCCAGTGAACCTCAGATCCCATAGAGGGATGAAAACATAAAATAACTTTTTTTGTGAAATTACCTCACCCCTCCAGTTCTTTTGTCTCTTATTTTAAATCTATGATGCCTAGTCATGAACTCATTTGTTAACTCCACATAACTGAAGTTCCTCATCACATCCTGGAAATCTTCAATGTAATGTTATTAAACAATACCTACTGCTTGTTTATATTGTCACACATTCTTGTTGATTTTCTCCCTCTATTGCCAGTTTCCCTCCTTTGTTTGAAACATAGTTTTAAACTCCTGCTCAGCATATCAATCTCATGAACCTCACAACCATCTCACTGCCCAGTTTCAGGTTAACTGTTTAAAAACAGAAATTGCTGGAAAAACTCAGAATGTTTCTGAAGAAGGGTAATGGGAGGTGAAATGTTAACTCTGATTTCCCCCAACTGATGCTGCCAAACCTGCTGTGATTTTCCAATAATTTCTGTTTTTGCTTCTGATTTCTAACATCCATGATTTTTTGGTTTATTTTGTTCACATTAACTGCTACTTGGTAAACGAAAGGGAACACCTTACCGAGTGGCTGGATTAGCGCCTTGGAATCTTCTCTCTATTCTGCACGACCTGTTTAATGATTCTGAATGCTGCAGTCTCTAAATCTCCAAGGAGGATCCAAATCTATCCACGTCCTCACCTTTGGGATTAGCACAGAAACCCATCAATATTCAGGCCACAGGCCTTGCCGATCTATCATCTGTTGGAATGCTGTCTTTACTGCCTTTGCTCTCCTCACTGGTGACATGCAGAGCAGTCCTACAAGGATTAACCCCAATCACTGAGTTCCAACTGCAGTCGTTAATCACTGAAGCAATCAGTGTCCAAGTGTTTCAGCTCATTCCTTTGCTCTGGTGAGTAATGGCAGTCTGTAAATGTAGATCACAGTTATCTTGCTGCTATTAAACAGCAGCTCCCCAGACTGTGACTTCAACTGGTGAGTTCCAAGGGCTGGAACACTCCTTAATGAATTTGCCACCTTGTATTATCTCTGTCACATTAAAATAATGACTGTTTGAGTAAAAAGCTGAATCATTCAAACAAATTCTATAAAGGATTTGAAAATCCTGACTGAAATATCTTGGAAAGTTCTATTTCTGTTTGCTCACATACATATAGTGCAAAGATGCAAATCCCATGGAAACACATCAAATGTCCCCTGTGGTGGAAACTATTCACAATAACCTCTTCCATGCCTAAACCAGGACAGCATAACCAGACAATAAAAAAAAATAAGAACACTCTTTAACAATTGAAACAATATCACCGTCTCTGCGAGATGCTGCATTTATAACATTTTCTCGTTGAAAACATAAAAGTTTAGAAATAACAGAGCAGGCTAGCTTGACAATCACTTTAATTGCAATGTTAAATTATTCTGTTTTCTCAGTTTGCTGTTAAGATGCAGAGAAATAATCACAAGGATACATTGTGTCTGATGTCTAACATGCAAATTAACAAGAAAGCAGATGGTTTTGGTCTGCAGAGCAGAAGCAGAAAACAATCATTTGCCACAGATGAGTCCTTTGACCCAGAGAAACAATGAGAAAGGAATCACTCAAATCAATGGAACCCAGCTGCCAGCTGGGTGTGCAAGTTCTATACCACTTGGGAAACCTGACTTGCATAACAAGCTTCGTCTTTCAGGAAGCCATTGGTTATATACTGAGGACTACTTTATATTTAAAGATATGTTACTGCCAGGAGCCATGTGCCTGCTATTTGTGACAATCCTCAGAACTCTCTCCCCCACTGAACACAATTTCTGTTTGAAGTTCAGACTGAATCAGTGTGAGTGACAACACAATTCATCCCGTTCCTGTGCAGTTCTGAATACCCCAGTGTCACCATGCCACTCATAATGGGGATGTATGCAATTATGAAACAATGCCAACGAGATTGCAAGCGCAATTTAATAAAGAAAATGTGAGCAGTTAGTGAAAGTGGGGGGAGGGCGGAGAGCATGAATTCAAGGTTGTCAACTAAATGTACATATTTGTAATTAAAAACTGGAGGAGATAATCTATTGCAGCCCTTTCACACAGAGACCTGATTGTTCTCGACATGAGCTGCACTGAGTTGAAGGATTAAGCTCACTAACTGCAGTCAGCAATGGAAGCAACAGCCCCAGGTCTGTGCTAAAGAGGCCAGGTCCTCCCCTGATGCAGGTTGTCATTCCCAATACAGCAGATGTGAGCTCTAAACAAATAAGCATTTGGTTGATTTCATTCCTTGCTTTCTGATTCAGTTGTGAGACAGCCTTGGGACATTTCTGCTGTCGACCAATGTACTGACTGCTGGCTGCAGGCGCCGACACCTCCATTTACTCCCAGAATAAGTGGAGGCAAAGGAATGAGTAAGTCTAAACAGCTACACTCTTCAGCATCACCCACTGCTGCTTTGTAGATGCTGTGCCCATGTGGCTTTATACTCTCTCTGGAAACATAAAGGGCAGAATTAAAATCTGAACCTTTTATCTGGGATTTGTTGATTTCTACGTTTTATCTCACTAACCAGATGCAGTGAAAGATGTGTGTATTTTTAGTCATGGGTTTGTTGCTGTGACAAATCAAGTAACATTTACCCTTCAATATTGCATTAAAACTACCACATGCATAATAGAATAGGCAAATCCACCCATTGTGTTTGTACACTATTTACTTATATTCTTTTTCAAATTTATTTCATAGACGACATACTTGTTGTCCATTGCCATTGTCCTTCAGGCTACTTTCTTTATCATAGCAGTCCAGAGGGGACTAATTATTCCACAAACTCTAAAAAATTTGTGACACAGTGGTAGAGGCTGGAAGTGCAGGAATAGGAAGCTGAAGAGTGAAGATTCAGCTCACCACACACTTGACAAATTTCAAATTCCTCTGAGTGTGCCTGATTCTGGCCTATTTTATATCACAGTGACTCACATTGGGCTTGAGTCCCGAGAATTATCAGACGTAATGGACACAAAAGTTTGTAAAAACCTAAACAATCTATTCAATCTGACTTGAGTATTGGATAGAAGAGGTCCTCTCAATCTGAACTCATGGTATCTGTCCATTTTCCAGACTCATTGAAAGTGGAGTCGCAGGAAGATGAAGAGTGAAGAAGGTGTTTGGTATGCTTTCCTTTATTGGTCAGAGTATTGAGTACAGGAGTTGGGAGGTCATGTTGTGGCTGTACAGGACATTGGTTAGGCCACTTTTGGAATATTGCATGCAATTCTGGTCTCCTTCCTATCAGAAAGATGTTGTGAAACTTGAAAGGGTTCAGAAAAGATTTACAAGAATGTTGGCAGGGTTGGAGGATCTGAGCTAC
>NC_057743.1:2092714-2095179 GCF_004010195.1 Chiloscyllium plagiosum
TGCAACATTTAAGAGGCATTTGGATGGGTATATGAATAGGAAGGGTTTGGAGGGATATGGGCCGGGTGCTGGCAGGTGGGACTAGATTGGGTTGGGATATCTGGTCGGCATGGACGGGTTGGACCGAAGGGTCTGTTTCCATGCTGTACATCTCTATGACTCTATGACTATGACTCATTCTGGGTTGATACTTACTCTACATTCCCTGCTCTAAGTCACTTAATAATCTTAGTCAAACAAACATACTTTTTGAAAACAAAGGTTTTTCTCTCAACTCCAATCATTTCCTTGTTCACTATTGATGTTGCGCACAGTGTTTCTTGAGGACTAAGTTAGTAGTTTCCACATCTTGGTTGAGTTGCTATTCCTCATGCTCGAACTGGAATGTCCACAAGTCCTTTGATCATTGGGATATCACCACACACTCCAATTTCATTCTATAGAATGCCCACAGGATGGTTTTCCTTAGATGTTTGGAGCTGAGACTTGTGTTGATTCTCTCTTTGACCCAGCAGTTAACTCATCACTGACCAGGAAATCAAATGCAAAACACTGTAAAGGTCGTAAATTCAAAATATAAAACAGAAAATGTTATAAAACATTCAGCAGTTCAGGCAGCTTGTGTGGCAAGCGGAACAGAGTTAATGTTTTAGGTTAGTGACCCTTCATCGAACTTGGAAAAAAGTTAGGAATGTAATTAGTTTTGAGTAGGTCAAGTGGTGAAATTTGGTCATTACTGCAAAAAGATATTTTTTTCCAAGCTTTTCATTTTGCACTCAACAGAATAATTCACATGAAATAGCAAAGTAAATGGAAAGCAACATTCATATAATCACTTTGATGTGGTTGCACTACAGGCCTCCCGGCAGCCAGCAAGGGATAGAGGAACAGATATGCGCACAGATTATGGAAACATGTAAAAGCAAGAGGTGTAGTTCGTAAGTTTGCAGATGACACCAAAATTGGATGTGTAGTGGACAGCAAACAAAGTTACCTCAGATTACAACAGGATCTGGACCAGATGGGCCAATGGGCTGAGAAGTGGCAGATGGAGTTTAATTTAGATAAATGTGAGGTGCTGCATTTTGGGATAGCAAATCTTAGCAGGACTTATACACTTAATAGTAAGGTCCGAGGGCATGTTGCTGAGCAAAGAGACCTTGGAGTGCAGGTTTATAGCTCCTTGGAGTCGCAGGTAGATAGGATAGTGAAGAAGGCGTTTGGTATGCTTTCATTTATTGGTCAGAGTATTGAGTACAGGAATTGGGAGGTCATGTTGCGGCGGTACAGGACATTGGTTAGGCCACTTTTGGAATATTGCATGCAATTCTGGTCTCCTTCCTATTGGAAGGATGGTGTGAATCCTGAGAGGGTTCATCAAAGATTAACAAGGGTGCTACCAGGGTTGGAGGATTTGAGCTATAGGGAGAGGTTGAAAATGCTGGGGCTGTTTTCCCTGGAGCATCGGAGGCTGAGGGGTGACCTTCTAGAGGTAATAAAATCATGAGGGGTATGGATAGGGTAAATAGACAAAGTCTCTTCCCTGGGTGGGGGAGTCCATAAAGGGCATAGGTTTTGGGTGAGAGGGAGAAGACATAAAAGAGACTTGAGGGACAACCTTTTCATGCAGAGGGTGGTACATTTATGGAATGAGCTGCCAGAGGAAGTGGTGGAGGCCAGTACAATTGCAACATTTAAAACGCGCCTCGATGGGTTTGGAATAGGAAGGGTTTGGAGGGATATGGGCCAGGTGCTGGCACGTGGGACTAGATTGGGATGGGATATCTGGTCAGCATGGACAGGTTGGACCAAAGGGTCTGTTTCCATGCTGTACATCTCTATGACTCTGTTGTTTTGGTTTTAACTTCCCCTTTGTTGATTGCGACTCCCTTAGTGCCAGGAGCTTGGGTTTTATTCTGTGTATCGAGGAGGGTTTCTTGTCAATCAACAAAAATCCAAAGAACTGTGAATGCTGGAAATCAGAAATTGGTAGAAAAACTCAGCAGGTCTGACAGCATCCATGGAGATGAAAACAGTTAATATTATGTGTCCAGTGACTCACTGCAATGAGGTTTGTAACTACCCTCAGGGAAATCAGAGATAGACAATATAGAACATAGAATACAGAACATAGAACAGTACAGCACAGAACAGGCCCTTCAGCCCACGATGTTGTGCCGACCACTGATCCTCATGTATGCACCCTTAAATTTCTGTGACCATATGCATGTCCAGGAGTCTCTTGAATGTCCCCAATGACCCTGCCTCCACAACTGCTGCTGGCAACGCATTCCATGCTCTCACAACTCTCTGTGTAAAGAACCCGCCTCTGACATCCCCTCTATACTTTCCTCCAACCAGCTTAAAACTATGACCCCTCATGTTAGTCATTTCTGCCCTGGGAAATAATCTCTGGCTATCGACTCTATCTATGCCTCTCATTACCTTGTATACCTCAATTAGGT
>NC_057743.1:2097035-2177332 GCF_004010195.1 Chiloscyllium plagiosum
GAGCTGAGCTTGACCTTAGCTTCCTCCACCTTATGTAAGCTACCTTTTTCCTTTTAACGAGAAGCTTCACCGCTCTCGTCATCCAAGGTTCCTTTATCTTACCACTTCTTACCTGTCTCAGAGGGACATATTTATTCATCACTTGCAACAACTGTTCCTTAAACAGTCTCCACATATCTATAGTGCCTTTACCATGGAACAATTGCTCCCAGTCCATGCTTCCTAACTCATGTCTAATCGCATCACAATATCTGCTGGCTTAGCCAGGGATGCATACTTCGCATGAACAAATTTAAAAAAAATGTAAGTAACATGCATGTCCATGTTTTACCAAAGAATGGGAATCATCTGATTCAGTATCTGAAGGGCTAACAGACTCCAGAGAAGAAATGTCTCCTTAGCTCCATTGTAAATGGAAGACACCTTATTTTGAAACTTCCCACCAAATTCTCAATTTTCTCACAGGCCTCTATACTGGCAAGCTCTCGGAATCTTACATGTCACAATAAGATCACCTCTCGTTCCTGTAAAGTATAGTATGTGAATAAAGGCCCAATTTGTGCAGCAAATGCTGAGATTGCTGGAAAGGTTCAGCAGATCTGGCAGCATCTGTGGAGAGAAATCAGAGTTAGGGTTTTGGGTCAAGTGACCCTTCCTCAGAACCTGAAACATTAACTCTAATTTATCTCCACAGATACTGCTAGATGTTTTCAGCAACTTCTGTTTTTGTTTCTGATTTACAGCATCTGCAGTTCTTTTGGTTTTTATTTCCAATTTGTGCAACCTTTACTGAAAATATAACATCATCATAAATTGCCTATTAGTTCTTTTGTTCTCAAGTAAGGGGACCAAAAATATTTAGAGTACTTTTGTCTGATCAGTGACTTTGCTTTTGCAGAAAATTTCCCTGTTGGTGTACTCTACCTCCTCACAATAAAGGCCAACATTTCATTTGCCTTCCTAATTATTTGGTGTATCTGCATAGCCAACATTTTTGTTGAGAACCTCCAGATTCCACTGTACCCCAGCGCTCTGCAGTCTGTCTCCATAAATCACATCACAGCAGATGAACGGAAGGTTGTGCAGGAGGGAGCACTTTAAGATTTCTGGGAAACTGGGACTAGCTGTGATAGAAATGGAATGTGTATAAGCCAAATGCATCATACCTATACAGAGATGGGAGCAATCTCTTTGTGAGGAAAACTGGCAGTAAAGTAGAAACAAAGAGTTAATATCAGAGAGGAGCACTAGGGGAAAAGTTGTGAGAAAGAAATGCCCGAGAGCAGAAAATAGGAAGCTATTAGGTAGGTTCAGGGTAAGGGAGAAAGTAATGAAGTCTAAACCAGGGTAATTGGGGATGGACGTGAATTCATGCAGTATGGCAAATAGATTGGTGAATTACAGGTGCAGATTATTTAGTTTCATTTAGAACATTACAGCGCTGGACAGGCCCTTCAGCCATCTATGTTATACCAACCTGTGGAACCAATCTAAAGCCCATCTAATCTACACTATTCCACTCTCGTCCATATGCCTATCGAATGACCATTTAAATGCCTTAAAGTTGGCAAGTCTACTACTGTTGCAGGCAGTGCATTCCACGCCACTTATACACTCTAAGTAAAGAAACTACTTCTGACATCTGTTCTACATCTATCACCCCTCAATTTAAAGTTATGTCCCCTCATACTAGCCATCACCATTCGAGGAAAAAGGTTCTCACTGTCCACCCGATCAAACCCCCTGATTATCTTATATGTCTCCGTTAAGTCACCTCTCAACCTTCTTCTTTCTAATGTAAACAGCCTCAAGTCTCTTAGCCTTTCCTCACAAGACCTTCCCTCCATACACGGCACAGTGATTAGCACTGCTGCCTCACAGCGCCAGAGACCCGGGTTCAATTCCCGCCTCAGGCGACTCTCTGTGTGGAATTTGCACGTTCTCCCTGTGTCTGCGTGGGTTTCCTCCGGGGGCTCCGGTTTCCTCCCACAGTCCAAAAATGTGCAGGTCAGGTGAATTGGCCAAGTTAAATTGCCTGTAGTGTTAGGTGAAGGGGTAAAAATGTCGGGGAATGGTTCTGGGTGGGTTGCGCTTCAGCGGGTCGGTGAGGACTAGTTGGACCGAAGGGCCTGTTTCCACACAGTAAGTAATCTAATCTAATCTAAAAAAAAGACAACATCCTAGTAAATCTCCTCTGAACCCTTTCCAAAGCTTCCACATCCTTCCTATAATGCGATGACCAGAACTGTACGCAATACTCAAAGTGCAGCCGCACCAGAGTTTTGTACAGCTGCAGCATGACCTTTGAGCTCCAAAACACAATCCCTCTATCAATAAAAGCTAACACAACATATGCCTTGTTAGCAGTTCTATCAATCTGGGTGGCAACTTTCAGGGATTTATGTACATGGAGACATGGATTTCTCTGCTCAACTACACCACCAAGAATCTTACTCTGCATTCCTGTTGTTCTTCCCAAAGTAAATCAGCTGGGCCTCTTGCTAAAATATTTGCATCATCGATAGTCACAGCTGAAGTGCCGGAAGACTGGAGATTGGTTAGTGGGGTGTCACAGTTTAAGAAAGGTGGTAAGGACAAGCCAGGGAACTATAGACCAGTGAGTTTGACGTTGGTGGTGGGCAAGTTGTTGGAGGGAATCCTAAGGGACAGGATGTACATGTATTCGGAAAGGCAAGGACTGATTCGGGATAGTCAACATAGCTTTGTGTGTGGGAAATTATGTCTCACAAACTTGATTGAGTTTTTTGAAGAAGTAAGTCCTAGAGCATGTTGCTGAACAAAGAGACCTTGGAGTGCAGGTTTAAAGCTACTTGGAGTCGCAGGTAGATGCGATAGTGAAGAAGGCATTTGGTATGCTTTCCTTTATTGGTCAGAGTATTGAGTACAGGAGTTGGGAAGTCATGTTGCGGCTGTACAAGACATTGGTTAGGCCACTGTTGGAATATTGCGTGCAATTCTGGTCTCCTTCCTATCAGAAAGATGTTGTGAAACTTGAAAGGGTTCAGAAAAGATTTGCAAGGACGTTGCCAGGGTTGGAGGATTTGAGCTGCAGGGAGAGGCTGAATAGGCTAGGGCTGTTTTCCCTGGAGCATCGGAGGCTGAGGGGTGACCTTATAGAGGTTTACAAAATTATGAGGGCATGGATAGGATAAATAGAGAACATCTTTTCCCTGGGGTTGGGGAGTCCAGAACTAGAGGGCATAGGTCTATGGTGAGAGGGGAAAGAGACCTATGGGGCAACATTTTCAGCGCAGAGGATGGTACGTGTGTGGAATGAGCTGCCAGAGGAAGTGGTGGAGACTAGTACAATTGCAACATTTAAAAGGCATTTGGATGGGTATGTGAATAGGAAGGGTTTGGAGGGATATAAGCCGGGTGCTGGGAGGTGGGACTAGATTGGTTGGGATATCTGATAGGCATGGACGGGTTGGACCAAAGGGTCTGCTTGCATGCTGTAAATCTCTATGACTCTGACTCTATGACCTCACACCTTTGCGCATTAAACTCCATTTGCCACCTCTCTGCCCAGCTCTGCGGCTTATCCATGTCACTCTGTAACCTGCAAAGTCCTTCAGCATTATCCACAACTCCACTGACCTTAGTGTCATCTGTGAATTTACTAACCCATCATTCCAAGCTCTCATCTAGCTCAGTTATGAAAATGACAAACAGCAGAGGCCCCAAAACTGATCCTTGTGAACACCACTAGTAACTGAACTCCAGAATGAACATTTCCCATCAACCACCGCCCTCAATCCCATGACTCTGTAGTTTCTACAATAGCCTACCTTGGAGATTCTTGTCAAACACCTTACTGAAATCCATATACAGCATATCAACACCCTTTCCCTCATCCACCTGTTTGGACACCATCTCAAAGAACTCAATAAGGTTTGTGAGGCATGACCTACCCTTCACAAAACCATGTTGACTATCCCTAATCAACTTATTCCTCTGTAGATGATTATAAATCTTATCTCTTTTAAGCTTTTCCAACACTTTACCTACAACTGAAGTAACACTCACTGGTCTATAATTACCAGAATTTTCTCTACTTACCTTCTTAAACAAGGAGACAACATTTGCTATCCTCCAGTCTTCTGACACTATTCTTATAGACAATGATGACATAAAAATCAAAGCCAAAGGTTCTGCAATCTCCTCCTTGGCCTCTCAGAGAATCCTAGAATAAATCCCATCTGGCTCAGGGTACTTATGTACTTTCAAGCTTTCCAGAATTGCTAACACCTCCTCTTTGTAAACTTTGATCCCATCTCGTCTAGTAGCCTGTATCTCAGTATTCTCCTCGACAAATTGTCATTTGGAATTATGATTTGCACTATAATGGAAAAAGCTGAACTAAAGGAAGGCAAGACTGGGTGATTTCTTTTCTGAACACAAGATGATCAAGCAGTGAAGGAAAGATTCAAAGTTTGTGAGAAGATTTGTAGCTCGGGTGCTCGTTGTTGTGGTTCTGTTCGCCGAGCTGGGAATTTGTGTTGCAGACATTTCGTCCCTGTCTAGGTGACATCCTCAGTGCTTGGGAGCCTCCTGTGAAGCGCTTCTGTGTGAAACATCACAGAAGCGCTTCACAGGAGGCTCCCAAGCACTGAGGATGTCACCTAGACAGGGGACGAAACTTCTGCAACACAAATTCCCAGCTCGGCGAACAGAACCACAACAGTGAAGGAAAGGATGGAAAAGGGGAAGGCTGGTGCTAAATGTTAGGGAGACTTTGCAGTGCTTGAGAGAGAGAGGGTGTTCCAGACTGAATCAATTTAGCTCAAGCTAAGGAGCAAAAAGGTGCAATTACATTACTTGGTGTATTCTGGAAGTGAGTGTTCAGACTGCTTATTGGAGCTGAAGAAGTCATTTAAGATAATGGGCTGTAGAGTGTGGGCAGACCTTTCAAGAACATGTGCCAATGGGTCATCAAGAATGTGGCACTTTTATCACATTAGCCCAGCACACTGAGTGAATGCTTAGTACCATTAAATCACTCATCCTGAAAGATAAGGCAACAAAACATGATTTTCACAGTGCCTTGTTAAAGCTCAGAGCTACATCTCTGGATACATGGTTACCATCACAAGCAGAGCTGTTTGGAAAGAAAGTAGGAATGACATTTCCAATCTGTCACCAACCTAAATCCTCTGAGATGCAGCAAACAGTTTATGAGAAACAGGAGGATAAAGATGGCACATGACAACTATGCACATGTGAAACTCCCTGAGCTAAATGTTCAGAGTCATACACACTGCAATAGGAACATGGTGTCCAAGGTACACTGTGAGTCCCAGTCCTATGAAATCACAAAATGTAATGGTGCAAGGCTGATAAGAAGAAGCCAGCTAAGGGAAGTGTACAACGTAGTAGTTTTGCACAATGAACATGAAAGAACACATCAAATCACAACTTAATGATAAAACACCAGGGCAACAATCAACACATTGATGACCCATCTGCAGATCTAGAAAAACCAAGGGGAAGAATTACACTTCCAGAAACTTACACTATAACTTGGTCTGGAAGAATTGTCAAACTGCCAGTAGGATGTATGGACTCTTAGACATTTGTCTTTATAAATTTTATAATCCATATTTATGTGTCACTAACTTTCTGTGTATTATGAGCATTTATGTGTTCCTACTTATAGTGTACAGTACTATCTTTGTTTAAAAAAAAAGAATATTACATTATCACCTTTGGATTGATGTCCATTTAAGAGCTCAGTATGCAAATAACCGATGTACTCAGATGCTAACACATGATCACAAACAATATGCTGTCTGCTCTGTCACACTTGAGGCATAGGTTGTGTCTGAAGCTTACATTGTATTTTATATATTAATGTCCCTGTTAGAAAACCTTGAAGAGGTCATCAAGTGAACAAAATCTAAGTACCTCATTTTTAGATTAGATTAGATTACTTACAGTGTGGAAACAGGCCCTTCGGCCCAACAAGTCCACACCGACCCGCCGAAGCGCAACCCACCCATACCCCTACATTTACCCCTTTAACCTAACACTACGGGCAATTTAGCATGGCCAATTCACCTGACCCGCACATCTTTGGACTGTGGGAGGAAACCGGAGCACCCGGAGGAAACCCACGCAGACACGGGGAGAATGTGCAAACTCCACACAGTCAGTCGCCTGAATCGGGAATTGAACCCGGGTCTCTGGCGGTGTGAGGCAGCAGTGCTAACCACTGTGCCACTGTGCCGCCCACATTAGTCACATTTAAATGACCAGAATAGTTTTGCAGCTTTATCTTCCAATAACTGATTAACTTTGTCAAACATGATTTCCCTTTAATTAAACAATAGTAATTCTATTCAATAGTATTAGAATATTCTAAACTTGTGGCTACTACGTCCTCAATAATGGATTTTAGCATTTTTTTCAATGACTGATGTTAGTTGAACTGGCTTATCATTTCCTACTCTATTTCCCTTTTTTTTTGACTAATAGAACAAAGAACATTGAACAGGACAAGAACAGGCCCTTCAGCCCATGATGTTGTGTTGAACATGACGCCAAATTAAACAAATCCTTTCTGTTTGCCCAGGGTCCATTTCACTCCATTCCTTGCATATACATGTGTTTATGTAAAAGCCCCTTAGATACCCCTATCATATCTGCCCCCACCACCACCCTGGCAATGCATTCCAAGCTCCTACTACTCTCAGTATTAAAACTTGACCCTCACACTTCCTTTGAATGTTCCCCCTCTCAGTGTAAATGCATGCTCTCTAGTAATAGACATTCCAACTCTGGGAAAAAGATTCTGACGATCAACCCCATCTATCAAGTCTACCCTTAGCCTCCACTGCTTCAGAGAAATCAGCCTGGGTTTTTCTAGCTTCTCCTTATAGATCACGCCCTCTAATCCAGGCATCATCCTGGTAAACTTCTTCTGCACCCTCTCCAAAGTCTTCACATCCTTCCTGTAATGTGATGACCAGAACTGAACACAATACTCTGAGTGTGACTGAACAAAAGTCTTATAAAACTGCAACATAACATCCTGACTCTTGTATGTAATTCCCTGACCATTAAAGTCAAGCATGCCATATGCCTTCTTTATCAACCTATGTACTTGCATGATCACTTTCAGGCGCTATATATTTGAATCCCAAGATCTCAACATCAACATTGTTCAGAATCCTGTCATTGACTGTACACTTTTCCATAATATTTGATCTCTCAAAGTACAGCACCTTGCACGTACCCAGATTAAAATGCATCTGCCATTTCTCCATCCATATCTGCAACTGACTTATATTCTGCTGTATCATTTGATAACCTTCTACACTATCCACATCTGCAAACTTATGTCAGAAACTGGGTGGAGTCCAGTCCTCAGTCCAGTCTGGGAGATAAGAGTATACAGTCTGTCAGAGGGGTCTCAGTACCATCAGTCATGGCCATTATCCAAACAACAGTCCAAAGGCTTGTCCATGGTCATGGACTCTGGATATCACAGTCCGGGATGTGTTCCAGTACTGACCGGTGAGGGGGCAGCAGCCAGTCCTTTAGGGCCAGCAGCAGCGGGCAGGGGAATTACATGTTGTTTGTCAGGGAGCTGCAGACACAGTGCTCAGGGATCTGGTCAGTCATGTTTAGGAATTGACCGCCCAAGTCAGTTAGGAGTCTGACTGAATAAAATCCTGAGAGTCTGTTCGTAAATCACTCAGAAGGGTGCAAGTGGCACCCTGTAGGGGCTGAGTTACCACATTTGCAGAGGCATGAACAAGAGTGATAGTGAGGGGACCTCTCAGTGTAAGGTGGGGCATGGCAGGCATGCAGAACAGATCAAAAGGCATCGCAGTCTTCATGCAGGAGAATTAATGTCAATGATCACTACTATGTCCTCCATAAAGGAAGGGTATAGGAGCAGAGTGGCACCATTAAGGTATAACGATAGGATTAGATTCCCTCCAGTACGGAAACAGGCCATTCAGCACAGCAAGTCCACAACGACCCTCCGAAGAGTAACCCACCTAGACCCATTCCCCATATTCACCCCTGACAATGGGCAATTTAGCATGACCAGTTCACCTAACCTGCACATCTTTGGATCGTGGGAGGAAACCGGAGCTCCTGGAGGAAACCCATGCAGACACAGGGAGAATGTGCAAACTGCACACAGTCAGTTACACAAGGCAGGGATTGAACCTGGGTCCCTGGTGCTGTGAGGCAGCAGTGCTAACCACTGTGCCACCGTGCCACCCATGTTAGGGTTGGGGCAAGGGCAGGCCAGGGAGGACATTTTGAGGTGGAGTTCAGTATGGTGGGTTTCCACATGGGTGAGGGAAATGGGTTGTCAGAATAAAATGAGGTGTTAGGGAAATGGAGGCTCTGGGAAAATACCTGGTGCCCAGGTGGGACCCCTGAATGCAGTCTCTGGTGTCATTTACTGTTCTCTAGATTTGAAATCCAACTGGAAAATGTCTGTAACAATGTCCAGTAAGGGCAGAGTCAGTGTCAGTTTGATGGGCGAAAGCACATGATCCTCATTTGCTGGATATTATGACATTAGAAGAACAAATACATGAAGCAGCCATTTACAAAACACAGCTACACTGAATTTACAATCACCTTATTATCCATTTGCTGTGCAGAGTGAAGGGGGTGAGGGGTCAGGATTTGGAGGTTTTGGTGTTGGACTGGGGTGTACAAAGTTAGAAATCACACAGCACCAGGTTATAGTCCAACAAGTTTATTTGGAAGCATCAGCTTTCAGAGTGCTGCTCCGTCATCAGGTGGTTGTGGAGTATAGGATCATAAGACACAGAATTTATAGCAAAAGTTTACAGTGTGATGCAACTAAAATTATATATTGAAAAAGACCTGGAATGTTTGTTAAGTCTCTCATCTTTTAGAATGATAATGATGGTTTCAGTTCTTTCATATGTAAATTCCAGACTTTTTTTTAATGTTACATTCTCAAGTGAACTTTAATAATAGGTGCCATGCTGGCCCAGATACAGTAATGGGTTGAAGGTGTGAGGTGCCCTGTGTGAGGCTGTCTGTGCCCCAATGGTCAGAGTGATTCCATTTCTAAAAAAGGGATTTACAGAATCTTACATGGATTCATGCCGTTTTTAAGCAAAATGAAATGTAATTCTGCAGGTACAAATTCACTCCACAAACATATATGCGCATGTGTGTACATGTGGGTGTGGGCGGTCGGAGGGGGAATGTGAGTGTCTATAGGAGAGTATGTGTACGTGTGTGAGTGTGAGTGTGAGTGTAAAGGGATGTCAGTCTGTGAGAGGGTGCGTGTGTGAGTGTGGGAGTGTAGTATGAGCATATGAGAGAGAGCTTGTGCATGAGAGAGGGTCTGCATGAGTGTGTTTGTATGATTGTGTGTTTGTGTGTGTGTGTGTGTGTTTGTGTGTATGTGTGTTTGTGTGTGTGTGTGTGTGTGTGTGTGTTGTGTAGTGGGGTCACCTGTAGTGTGATATGAACCCAAGGTCCCAGTTGAGGCCATCCCCATGGGTTGGTGACAATTTGCCACGGCACATTCGCCGCTGCCGATTAGCCACTGCCGGTTCACCACCAGCATTTCTCCACTAGAGTCGTTTGACCTCTGGAGACTATTCGCCACCGGAAAGATATATATGTACTGATTGTTTTCCCTTCTGCCTGTTCTTTCATACTTCTCAGTCCCCTTTATTTATAGAACAACATAGTACATAATGATAAAAAAAAGGTGAAATAAATATCATTTTATTGGTTTATACATAAAAATGAGTTACAAACACTTGCGGTGGCGAATCATCCTCAGCGGCCAATGGCCGGTGGCGAAGCGTCCTCGGCGGTGATAGTGTAGTGGCTAATCGGCGGTGGCGAATCGGCTGCGGCGAATGGTCCCATCCCGACCGCACTTGGCGATGAGCCTCTGCTCGGCCACTTTGAATTGTTGCTTATTCCAAAGTCTACCTTGGAGGATGGTCATCCGAAGGTCCGAGGTCGAATGTCCTGGACCACTGAAGTGTTCTCCGACTGTAAGGGAACGCTCCTGTCTGTTGATTGTTGTGCGGTCTCCATTCGCTACAGGCAAGGATGCCCTGAAGTTTTTTGGTGGTACATTGGTGAGACCGAGCAGAGGCTACGGCATTGGATGAATGGCCATTTCATGTTTTCTTAATTCCCTGCATTAGTTCTTTTCTGCTTTCTTTATATTCCTCATGGGCCCTGTCTGATTTTAGCTTCCTAAACCTTACTTACACTCCTATTTAGCTTTTGACTAAATTCACAACCACCCTCATTATCCGAGGGGCCCTTACCTTGCCATCGTTGTCCTTCCTCCTTATTGGGATATGCCGGTCCTGAACTCTGATCAGCATGTCTTCAAACAACTCCCACATGTCAAATAAAAACCAAAAGAACTGAAAATGCTGTAAATCAGATACAAAAGTAGAAATTGCTGGAAAGATTCAGTAAATCTGGCAGCATCGGCAGGAAGAAATCAGAGTTAGTGTTTCAGGTCAAGAGAGAACCTTCTGCGGGAGGGTCACTCGACCCAAAACATGAACTCTGATTTCTCTCCACAGATGGTGCCTAACCTGCTGAGCTTTTCCAGGAATTTCCATTTCTGTCTCACATGTCAAATGTGGACTTGTCCGATAACAGCTTCTCCCAATTAACGCTTCCTAGCTCATGCCTAATACTGAGGTAATTTGCCCTCCCCAAATTCTGCAAGGTCCTGACTTCTCCTTATCCATAGCTGTCTTTAAACTTCGGGAATTGCGATCATTGTTTTCAAAATGCTCTCTCACTGAAAGTCAGTCACCCAGCCAGGGTCGTTCGCCAAGACAAAGTCCAGTATGGCCCTTCGTCCAGTTGGACTGTGTGCATACTGTTTCAAGAAACCTTCTTGGATGCACTTATCACATTCAGCCCTGTCTAAGTCTATTTCTGTAGAACATAGAACAGTGCACACAGGAATGGGCCCCTCAGCCCACAATGTTGTGCTGAAACTGACGCCAAATTAAATGAATCGTTTCTGCCTGCCCTTGCTCCATATCCCTCCATTCCATGCATATTCATATGCATATCTAAAGGTCCCTAAAATGCTCTTATTATATCTGCCTCAACCACCACCACTGTCAGTGTGTTCCAGAGTCCTACCACCTTCTGTGTGAAAAACGCGCCCAAAATATCTCCTTTGAACTTTTCCACTCTCAACTTAAATGCATGCCCCCTAGTATTAGAAATTTCAACTTGAGGAAAAAGATTCTGACTGTCAACCTATCTAATAATTATCTACACTTCTATCAAGTCTCTCCTCAGCTTCCAGCACTTCAGAGAAAACCATCTGAGTTTTTCTAGCCTCACCTTATAGCTCATACCCCCTAAGCCAGGCAGTATCCTCGTAACGGTATGGTGGCTCAGTGGTTAGCACTGCTTCCTCACAGCACCAGGGTCCCAGGTTCGATTCCAGCCTTGGAGTTTGGAGTCTGTGTGGAGTTTGCACATTCTCCCCATGTCTGCGTAAATCCGATCCCAAAGAATTGTTTCCAATAGCTTCCCTACCACTGATGTGAGATTCACCAGTCTATAGTTTCCTTGATTATCCCTACTTCCCTTCTTGATCAGAGGAACAACATTAGCTCCTCGCCAGTCCTCTGGGACCTCTCCAGTGGCTAACGCGGACACAATGATACCATAAGACCCTGGGGTCTTACCCACCTTAATACTCTTCAAGAGATCCAACACCACTTCTTTCTTGATCTCAAATGCCCAAGCATATTAGCATGCTCCACATAAATCTCACTACCCTCCATATTCTTTTCCTGGATGAATACTGATGCAACATATTCATTTAGGGTCTCACCCACATCTTCTGCCCCCAAGCACAAGTTCCGTCCTTAATCCTTGAATGGTCCTACTTTTTCCCCAGTTATCCTTGTGTTTTTAATTTATCTATAGAATGCTATGGAATTCTCTTTATCCCTACTGCCAAAGTAATTTCACAGCTCCTCCTTCTCTTAATTCCCTGCTTGAGTACTTTCCTACTTTCCTTATGTTCCTCACAGGCCCAATTTTAGCTTCCTAACCCTTACATATTCTTCTTTTTTCCTTTTAACTAAATTCATAACCTCTGTCACTATCCAAAAGACTCTTACCTTGTCCTTCTTCCTTACTGGAATATGCCTGTCTTGAACTTTTCCCAGCAGGTCTTTAAACAATTCCCAACTGTCAAATGTAGACTTCCCTGATAACAGCTCGTCCCACTGCCTTGTTCCTGTCTAGTAATTATGTAATTTGCCCTCCCTCAATTTATATTCAAAATATTTGTTCAAATCCTTTGCCATTTCCTTTTAGATTTAATTTCTTCAACGCTCAGTTTAGCTATTCTTTTCTACATATTTTATAGAAGCTTTTATTGCCTATTTTGAGTTTTCTTGTTAATTTACACTGATATTCTAATTTCTTACTCTGTATTTTGTCAACCTTTGCTGAAATATAAACTTTTCCCAATGTTTTAGCTAACTACTAACGTTTGCAATATTTTAAGCATTTCACTTCAATTTGGCACCATTGTTAACTTCCTCAGTTAGCTATGGATGGTGCATCGTTCCCATACAGTCTTTTTCAATGAAATATATTTGTTGAGTATAATGATCTCATTTATACATCTCATTCCTCTTTTCTACTTCTGTATCCAGTTGCCCAAGCCCCCTCATTAATTTTAAACCTTTCACTAAAACATTCATGAACTTATCTATGAAGCCATTGATCCCTGCCCTGTTGAGATATAGCCGAGTCTTCTTGAACCAATGCCTCCTGTCTCAGAACAAGTTCCAATATCCAAGGATCTAAAATCCCCAGACCTATACCTTTCATGAATTCACCCTGTCTTCCTATTTCTCTTCTCAGTAGTACATGGCACAGAGAGCAATCCAAATGTTACTCCCTTTCACATCTTAGTTTTTAGCTTCCTCCTTAGTCCTAAAATGTTATAGGAGCTCAATGATCGACTCCTCTGAGCTGCTTGTACTGATGTATTTCACAGTGTCTTTCTCATTGCCTTCACCCTGCAGAACATTCTGCACTCTCTCTCTGTTAAATACTTCATTGTATCATATGCCTCACTCTGGCATCAAGGAGACAAGCACAGCAATGGGATTCAAAGATATCCCTGCCTGTCTCTCTCTGACAATGCTGTTTCCTACAAAAAGTACATGTGCTGTTTCTTCCTGTGCAGATCTGTGAACCACATTTTTGGCATGGCCTGGACTGCATACCCAATAATCACCAATGCCAAGTCCCTACTTGAGAGTGGCATACACTCTTAAGACCTTTGTACCTACTACCTCTTCCTACTCTTCTATATTTGTACACATCTGCTTCCCAGATCTCTCACTGCCTGTGGGGTGAACACATCCTGGATCATATGATTGCCCTGAACCTCTATTATGACCTCAACTGCCCCCTCAAGCTCAGAAATCCTGGGCTTGAGCTCCAGTAGCTGGAATTACTCAGTACGCAATTCTGAAGAAGAATCATGCCAGATGTGAAACATTAACTCTGTTTCTTTCTCCACAGATGCTGTCAGATCTGCAGATTTCTCCTGTGTTTTTGTGTTTGCTTCAGATTTCCAGCATCCACAGGATTTTGCCTTCAGTACTTTCTACACTGGTAGTTGGCTGAAAAAAATGTACTGAAGTCCCAGGTTGGTGCTGGAATACCAAGCAAGAAGTTTCAGTCATCTTTAGTTTAAAGAAAAAGTTAATAAACATTTTGCTCCCTGCCTTTTAATTTCTGGTTAGCACCTTGATATAGTGAAATCATAGCATCATAAAATCATACAGCATTGAAGAGATCCTTTGGCCATTGAGTCTCACTGAGGCTATAACCTTGAATGTTATCACTTTTCAAAAAGGTTGTGAGGTTTCCCTCCTCAACTACCCTCCCACACAGTCATCTCAGATTCCCACTATACCCTGAGTGAAAAGGCCATTCCTCAAATCCACTCTAAACCTCCTGCCCTTCACCTTCAAATTATGTCCCCTTGTTATTGACCCTTCAATGAAGAGCCAGTCAATTGCTTCCTAAAAAGAAGTAACTTATTTTTCTAATCAACCTGCTCAGAGATGCTATTATGCACCTCTGGAACAGGTGGAACTTGAACCCAGGCTTGCAGGTTGAGGGGTAGGGACACCACCACTGTGTGGACCCAAACAAATGGAATTCTTTATGAATTTGCATGCCAGCACCATACTAATCTTGGAATTGTATCATTCCAAATCCCATTCATGCCTCTGATAATCTTATACATTTCTATCAGATCTCCTTTTAGCCTTTTCTGTTCTAAAGAAAACAACCAGGGCTTATCAAGCCTCTCTTCATAGCTGAAATGCTCCATTCCAGGTCATATCCTAGTGAATATCCGTAGCAATCACATGCTGCCTATAGTGTGATGATCAGAACTGCATACAACACTGCAGCTGTAACCTTACAAAAGTTCTGAACAGCTTCAGCATGATTTTCCTCCACTTATATTCAGCCACTTGACTGATTAAAGCAAGCTTTCTGTCTGCCTTCTTAACTTCATAATTAATCTGCCCTCACGCTTTCAGGCATCTGTGGACAAACAGCCCAAGATCTTTCTGTTCCTCTAAGCATCCTAGTGTTTTGCCATTCATTGAGTACTCCCTTGTCTTGTTCCTTCTTCCAAAATGCATCACCTCATATTTATCAAGGTTAAATTTCAATTACTTATCCAACCGATCCAATTACATCTTCCTCTAACATCTTCTTCACTGTCAAGGACCTGGCCAAATGTTCCATCATTCACAATTTACTCATTTTCTCTCTCACATTTGCATCAATATTGTTTATACACATCTTGAACAATAAGGGACCCAGCCCTGATCTCTCCAGTGACACAAACAGCCTTGTACCACCACTCTCTGTCTCTTACCACTGAGCCAACTTTGGATCCATCTTGCCAGGTTACCCTGAATCCTATGTGATTTTACCTTCTTTGACTCCCATGTTAAACTATTAACTTTAGTTAATGCCGCTGTCAGCTGTTGTCTCTCAGACTACTTTTGAGACACCAGTAAATCATTTCTTTCCTCTGTTCATAAAACCACCTCTCACAAAATGTCCAAGTTTGATTCTTTATTGAAGTAGTACTCCATAGAACTGAACTCTCTACTACTTACCCAAAATAAAATAGTGTGATAAATTATCATGCTGATGTTTTTACTCATTATTGAACACTTACCACTGAGCAAGTGAAATGAGGCATGTTGATCTTTGACATGGCATCAGATTCTAGGCATTCCTGAATAACTCATTTATCATTACCTTATTGTTAGCTTATCAAGGTTCTTTTCTAAGAACCCAGTTTGTTCCATGTGGAGATGATTCAGCACTTATGGACAGTTCATGACTTAACTTTAATGTGGCATCACTGAAGTGATGGTGTTATCAGGCAATGATGAAGATCTACAACGTAAAACACATTTATTGAATACTTTCTTGAATAAATTGCTTGTGAGTCCACATACAGTTTTAATGCAGAAAAAGGCCATGATTATTAGCACAGGAAATACAACAATCAACAAGTAACATTTATCTCCTGGCTGTTTGTCATGATATATAGCAGAGTGAGAATCACTATACATAGAGGGATAACTCCCAACTGGGCAGTACCTTTTCAGGCAAGTTTACAGATTTATTGAAGTTGCTGCTGAAGTATGTAAGTCATCATTGGTAAACAAATCTTAAATTTATACATTTTACAATGTGTACTTTTGCTTCTCTGTTGAATGTCTGAATGGTGCGATGTTTTGTGAATGGTCTGTGAAGGTTAGTATTGAAAGATAGCAGAAACAGTGGGGCTTTTGAGTGTCGAACAAAGAACTTATGAATTAAATATTACTATCTCTCATGAGCTATCAATGTTTTTTATATGGGACTGAAGTAGCTTCCAGGTAAAATTACCAGATTAAGAACAAGACCAACACAAGGCCATCTCAGTGGGGCCCAGGTCAGGGAGCAGGAAGAAGAGAACAGAGATCCCGTAACATATGAGGAGAAAGTGAGGTCTGCAGATGCTGGAGATCAGAGCTGAAAATGTGTTGCTGGAAAAGTGCAGCAGGTCAGGCAGCATCCAGGGAACAGGAGAATCGACATTTCGGGCCTTCCTGAAGAAGGGCTTATGCCCGAAACATCGATTCTCCTGTTCCCTGGATGCTGCCTGACCTGCTGCGCTTTTCCAGCAACACATTTTCATCCCGTAACATATTACAGGTGAGATTGAAATAGCTGAGGAAAAGGAGAGTAAGGTCTGACTGTGCGGCTCCGAGTGCATTGTCTAAATCATTGATTTGTGTCAGAGTATTGGTAGTATTCCCTCACTGGGATAGACCCATTACTTTTAGCAATGAAATTAGTTAAATCTCATTGTGGTCAATAATGGATGGAGTCAGCATAAACAACTATGCTGCAACATAACACAGTCCTCCACATTAGAAATTCTACTCATGAGTACAATCATCTAATCTGCCTTTTTGTAATAATACTTTGTACCTGCAATAGTCTGTACTCTTCTAATAGACTTTGACCAAGATGTAACTTGTTTCATAGCTGGTGAGGAATGCAGCTCCTCAATGAGAGAAGGATAAAAGCCTCCTCAACACTGACATCATAACTTGTGGTGAGTACTCAAACAGGGACAGTTCATAAATTGGCAACAGTGAATACATATCACAACTGTGAGAAGGAAGCTGATATGATTTATCTCAATTTTAATAGGCAAATGTTAGCCACATGATAAAGACAACTTTTAAGATTTCCAACAGAGCATTCAGCCAAACGTTTTCTTTGAATTCTTAATCTGGAAAGAGAAGAAATCCACTGAAGACACTGTCATGATCTTCTTTCCCCATCATGGCATTGTAATCTGTTGCTTCAAGCCAAACCTCATCATTGACCTGCAAGTGGAGTACAATTCCTCCAGAACTGGCCTGATAGAACTGGCCGTGATTGCAGAAGCCAGCTTTCTTTATTCCATTCATGTTCAAGTTAATGCATAAATTATTATCTGACGTTGCGTAGTACACAAAGTAATAAAAACCGGTTATGTTACAGGTGAACACACCTGTGTCACTGTTATAGTGATTTTGATCATTAGATATGATTTTACTGAATCTGATGTGGGTCTCCCGTGGTGGATATGTGTGTCCCCCTCTCTTTGCAGAAAAGGCAGATTTTAATGTGCTCTTGTGGTCTCCTGATCGCCCTTTTTCCCCTTTCTCTCCCACATTGCCTGGATCCCCCCTTTCCCCTGGAGGCCCCCTTCGCCCTCTCTTTCCGGTTGGGCCAGTGTCTCCTGTATCGCCTTTCTCGCCATCTCCACCCTGAGAGAGAGCGAAGCCAGGGACACCTGTCAAAAAGCAGATATTCATTTTGTTAAATATTCCATAAAATCATCATGTAACAAACCTTGAAATGTATCTTCGATGTGATGGGCTAGCAGATAAATCAAAATGGTCCATGCCAGCCAGAATGTGCCAATGCCCAGCCTGGATAAATAGGAATAGTGGTAGGCTCCAAAACCACGCATCAAGTCCACAAAAAAGGGCATTCACAAACCAGATGGGCTTTTCTGACAATCAATGATAATTTTGTGATCAATATCAGTGAGACTAGCTTTTAATTTCAAATTCTGTTAATTGAAATTACAACCCACCAGTTCCTCAGATGGGATTTGAACCTACAGTGCCAGAAACTTAGTCTGGCCCTATATGGGTGCTGGCCCAATGCCTTTACCACAACCACAGCACCAACTAGTTAATTTGCTCCTTAAAGAAATGTTTGTTAACAAACATGCAAAAAAAAAAGCCAATGAGCTGACAGTTAGAAATCTAGTGAACTCACCAATCCGGAACTATCTCACCTTTCCAAAAGTCAAACTTCCAACAGCCCAGAAAAACTTAATTCTGAATGCAAAAGTCAATGCAACTTGTAGACATTTACAGTTATATATCCTGGTTTGTGGGTTAGGTAATTGTGCAAATGTGGTGGATAATACAAAACTAAATAAATGTTTTAATGTTTATCTGTACACTTGCTTCAAAGTTATACTTTGAGAAGAAGAATTATCTGATGAGTGTTTAATAATATTTATATCTAGGCGATCTCCACAAGGAATACTGGGATTAGATTGCTGAGGGAACGTGGCGTTCAGACAGTAAGTAAGGAGAGTAGTTACATTCAGCAGAGAACTGTTACAGTCATGAATGAGCTCTTGCATAATGTAAGTAAAGCAAAAGCTGAAGGAACAATATTTCTCAATGTTATTTTCCACCACCATAACCACAGTAAATTCTGTATTGTGAAATAATCTCTGCTCCTGTCCCCACTGAGAATATTTTCTAATTGTGGGAATCTGGACCTGTTTGGCATTTATTTTCCATCGCTGTGAACTGAGTGCCTTGCTTGCTAGTTAAATACAAGTTTTGGACTGGAGTCCACTTGTTGGCCAATCCGAGTGATGGTGGCAGATTTCTTCTCTGAGGGAACATTAATGAATTTGTTTGGTAAGCACAGATAACCTGAAAGGCTAATAGCCAGAACAAGCAGTGCAATACTGGTAATGTTAGTGGGCTAGGAATGAAGAGGCCTACCCTAATGCTCTGGGACGGTGGCTTCAAAGCCCTCCACAGCAGCTGGGGTTTTATATTCAGTTCATTAATAAATCAGTTTCATTCTTAATGATCTGAAAACTGTTGGTTGGCCTGAAACCCATCTGCTTACTGATTCTGTTTAGGGAAGGAAATTTGATGTCTTTACCTGGTTGGCTTTCCTACTTACTTTAAACCCATGGTAGAAGTGGTCAACTTATAACTGCCCTCTTAAATGGTTAAGCAAGTCACTTAGTTGTAGATATCTCAAGCCACCAGCTGAAGGGCAATAAATACTGTCCTTGCTAATCTTGCCAACTTTACAAAATTGAAAAGATTTTTTAAAATTCTTCTGGGGTCAGAGCAAGGCAATTTCATTCCATCATCTTGGCGAATACATGGGTGAGCATGGGCACACCTCAGTGCACACAAAGGGGGTAGGAAATGATAGTGGGGCTGGGGCTGAGTGAAGGGGCTAATGTGGAAAACCAATTGGAAAGGCCACACGACAAGCTGAGAAAAATATACACCTGGGCAGTTGTGCTAGCTTATCCCCTTGCTCAATACCACATCGAGGTTGGGCTTGGTTATCTCGGTACCCACTACCCACAGCCCTCCAGTAACTGGGGAGCAGCATCTTGCTTGGATTTACATCAGGCTTTACTCTGGAATATTACCCAGGCTCTATTTACATTCATAACATTTAAAAACTTTTAAAGGAAAATCACAATAAATATTTGAAATTGGGAAGCTAAATACCTTGGAGCGAGAGTGTGTTGGAGGGTGGGAGAGTGGTAGTAATTTTCGAGCTGTCCTAGGAAAGAGATGCTTTGATATAATGGGCCAAACAGCCCGGTTCGATACTATAAATTTGAATGGGCTACTTGGGTGGCATTCACAATGTCCAGGGTGAAGCCAGCATAGACTCCTTGTATCCTCATGAACTTCCATCTTGAGGTGAAGCCTAGCGCAGACACCCACCCTCGAGAGCATTGAGGTGAAGCCTGCCCTGAGTAGACTAGAGGCTAGAACAGAGTTACCTGCTCAGTCTTCGCTGCTTGGAAGGAGTGTAATTCTGAACTTTTTATTCCTTTATTTTTTTAATTTATCCCGAGGGTTTTGTACCTCGATACTTTTTGTATCTAAAGTGGCATGAAAGTCTGTAATGCTGGACTTCTCATTTCCTTTATTCTAATTTGTTCTGAAGAATCTGTACCTCTGTACCTTTGTACCTAAGGTGATCCCCTATGCAGCGACTTTGGAAGCTTTTCACTGTACTTGTGGAGTAAATGTGACAATAAACCTAATTCTAATCTTATTTCTGCTTCGAATAAGAGCCCATCTCCCTGACTGTATATACGATGGTTAGATGCCTCAGTAATTTGCGCTGGAATAACTGATGTAATGTTTTGATCTACAATGTGAACACAACATCAATGTGGTTTATTGTGATTCTGCTGGTTTACCTGGATTTCCTTTTGCTCCTTTTATACCATTTCTGCCGTCTTTGCCAGGTATCCCTGGTATTCCATGACAACCGGGTACACCTGGGATTCCAGAAGTGGTTTCGAAGCCTTGAATTAATGAACTCAGCATTGACACCAGGAGCATCAGCGAAATGACAATCATCATGTGCCTGTAAAATGTGCAGCCAGAACCTGGATTTGAATATCACACAATCAAACTGTGCATTTAAGAACACAAAACATTAAGGTAGAATTGCAGTGAAATTCAATTGAAAACAAATCGATTACATTTAAGATAATTAAATCTTTTGTTATCTGTGGTTCTCCAAAAAAGGACAGCAATTTTCAAATAGAACTCTCCATAAATTCTCTGTGTGCTGCCCCATCTTGTGGTTAGTAAGTCACTGTGCCTTTGATGCAGATTTAACTAAAGCCACCTTTAGACAATGAATCCCAAACTGGGGCGAATGACATTTGTGGCTGATATGTTAAGTAGCCAGGCCTTTGCACTTGGTAATAAAGGAGTGGACAAGAAATATAGAACACAGATTCCGAGGATAACCAACTAATCTTAATGATAGTGTTGGATGGTAGTGCTTTTAAAGAGACTTCCTGCCCGGCAGTCCAACAGCAAGGAAGATTGACAATTTGAAAGACCGACAACTAATTTGCCTGACAGATTGGCAACCTGATAGCCATTTTAATTGACAGACTGATAGTCAATCTGACTGACAGCCCTGAAGCCTGACAGATGGGTAGACTGAATACTTAAAAGCCTAGGAGAAAGTGAGGACTGCAGGTGCTGGAGATCAGAGTCAAAAAGTGTGGTGCTGGAAAAGCACAGAAGATCAGGCCGTAGCTGAGAAGCAGGAGAGTTGAAATAAGGACTTACATCGACAATCGTACTCCTCAGATGCTGCCTGACATGCTGTGCTTTTCCAGTACCACACTTCTTGACACTAGTTAAAAGCCTGACAGCTAGTCTGACAGTCAGCCTGTTGAGTAAGACAGGGAGCAGGACAGCCCAGGAAGAGGAGATGAGATTGTGGTTGGGGTTTGGGGAGGTGATTAGTTCTGTAGTGTGATGTTATGTGATGTAACAGTCAGAGAGCTGGATTGCGGTCAGTGATGCCATTTTGTGGTTTACTCTGCATATACCAGTCTGAATAACATACCACAGAGAGTCAAGTTCTTCTAGAGTCAGATATCTAAAATTTATTTACAACATTAAATATTTACAAAATTATGATATCACGGGGACATAGCAATGTAGGAACAGGAGTAGACCATTCAGCCCCTCAAGCCTGTTCTCCCATTCAATGAGATCACAACTGATCTGTGCAATAATACATTTGCATAATAAAAAAAATGATCATCTCAGATTTAAAATTAACCACCAATCTAAAATCAATGATTGCTTGTGGAAGAGAGTTTCAAGCCACTCACATCCTTTCTGTGAATAAATAGAACATACATAGAACATAGAACATTACAGCGCAGTATAGGCCCTTTGGCCCTTGATGTTATACCAATCTGAAGCCCATCTAACCTACACTATTCCATATACGTCCATATGCTTGTCCAATGACGACTTAAATGCACTTAAAGTTGGCGAATCTACTACCGTTGCAGGCAAAGCATTTCATACCCTTACTACTCTCTGAGTTAGGATACTATGTCTGACATCTGTCCTATATCTATCACCCCTCAATTTAAAGCTATGCCACCTCATGCTCGCCGTCACCATACTTAGAAAAAGCGTCTCCCTGTCCACCCTATCTAATCCTCTGATTTTTACATGTCTCTACTGAGTCACCTCTCAACCTTCTTCTCTCCAATGAAAACAGTCTTAAGTCCCTCAGCCTTTCCTCGTAAGACTTCCCCTCCATACCAGGCAACATCCTAGTAAACCTCCTCTGCACCCTTTCCAAAGCTTTCACATCCTTCTTATAATGTAGTGACCAGAACTGTGCACAATACTCCAAGTGCAGCCGCACCAGAGCTTTGTACACCTGTAGCATAGCCTCATGGTTCCGGAACTCGATCCCTCTATTAATAAAAGCTAAAACACTGTATGCCTTCTTAACAACCCTGTCAATCTGGGTGGCAACTTTCAAGGATCTGTGTACCTGGACACCTAGATCTCTGTTCATCTACACTACCAAGAACCTTACCATTAGCCCAGTACTTTGCATTCCGGTTACGCCGACCAAAGTGAATCACCTCACACTTGTCTGCATTAAGCTCCGTTTGCCAACTCTCAGCCCAGCTCTGCAGCTTATCTATGTCTCTCTGTAACCCACAACATTCTTTGTCACTATCCACAACTCCACTGACCTTAGTGTCGTCTGTAAATTTACTAACCCACCCTTCTACGCCCTCATCCAGGTCTTTTATAAAAATGACAAACAGCAGTGGACCCAACACCGACCCTTGAGGTACACCACTAGTAACTGTACTTCAGGATGAACATTTCCCATCAACCACCACCCTCTGTCTTCTTTCAGCAAGCCAATTACTGATCCAAACTGCTATATCTCCCACAATCCCATTCCTCTGCATTTTATACAATAGCCTACTGTGGGGAACCTTATCGAACACCTTGCTGAAATCCATATACGCCACATCAACCAGTATACTCTCATCTACTTCTTAACATTTCCACTGAACAGTTTGAGCTCTAATCCTCAGTCTACATCGCAGCCATACATGAACAGTCTGGGTTTTAATCTTAGTGATGTTACAGTCTTGGCACAAATATGTAGGAAAGCACTGAATTTCAGAAGCCAAGTGAGAGTGGATGTGATATCAAGATCACATTCGACTGAACGTGGCATCAAGTAAAACTGGAATCAATGGGAATCAGGGCAAAGTTCTCAGCTGGTTGGAAACATACCTAGCACTTGGGAAAATGGTTGTGGTTATTGGAGGTCAGTCATCACAGCTCCTGGACATCTCTGCAGGAGTTTCTCAGGATACTGTCCTACCTCAAACCATCTTCAGCTGCTTCATCAAGTACCTTCCCTCCATCGCAAGGTCAGAAGTAGGGATGTTCACTGTTAATTGCACAATGTTCAGCACCATTCACGACTCCTCAAATATTGAAGCAGTCCATATTCAAATGAACAATATCCAGGCTTAGGCTGACAAGTAGCAAGTAACATTCATCCCTCACAAATAATAGGCAATGACCATTTTCAATAAGAAATTATTCCACCATCTCCCTTTGATGTTCAAAGGGATTACTAATGCTGAATCCCACACTATCAACATCCTGGGGGCTACTACACACCAAAAACAGAACTTGACTTGCCATATAAATAGTATTTGTCATTTATTTGCAGATTATTAAAGTTGATACTTTCTTTAAACAACTGAGGTTCTGAGAGAATGTCAAAGAAATGTCAATCCATGGTTCTTTTTGTTTTCCATCTTTTTGCTCTCTAAAATACTGGTGTATGAAGTTATAGTGCAATATAGTTCGATATTATGCTTGTGTTGACGTCTCTGCACTTTTTTATATTGTATGTTGTGGGCTTTTTAAGAATTATAGGCTTATAGTAGCAGATATCTTCCTGTACATTGAGCTTACACAATAACACTGAATGATGATGTTACATGGGCTTTTTTTACTTTTGTCACAACTTGGAAAAAAAGTTGGTAGTAAACTTAATTGACATCAGGACATTAGTAAGGCTTTTTTCATATAAAAATGTTTTAAAACATACTGCCCCATGACTTTTGTTGTGGTTTTTACTTTAAAATTCTGAAGAAATCATTTTACGTGAAAAGGCATTACTTGCATCTTGATGTTGATCAAGTCTGCCATTTTATTTTTTCCAAATTGTAATCCACATTAGAGACACCACAGATAGTTGCTCAACCTTTTAGCCAGCTAACTGCAATTTATATACAATACTAATTATACAATATCAGAGACTTACACACGTAGTCTGGGTTCGCTGCTTACTGATGTTACTGAAAATGACATACACAATCAACTGTCTATATCGACTCCATTGCACAGAGTAAGAGAGGTGGTACCTTTATGTTATAATGTCACAAGTTGTGTTGTCATGTTATTGTCATAAACAGACAGTGCTGTCTGGTCTGGAATCTGTGCCAGAACACAGCAGTGAACCATGGAGATTGTGGCCTTCTGAATTAGGTGGTTGGTGGAGAGATCAGTAGGAGTACACGTTTGTGTGGAAGCTGGAGAGGTTGGAGTGGAAATTGAAAGAGTGGGGAAAGGTTGCAAATGTTTGTTGACAGTTAACAATGAGGAGTACAGTCTGACCGTATATTTACTGTAACATCAAAGCATGGAGTCTGACTGTGTATTGCTGGTTAGCAGTGAGAATAGGGTCAGACAATGACAGGAAAAAAAAGGAGTGTAGTAACATGTAGGAGAATGTCTGACTGAGTGCTACTGAATATCAGTGAAAAATATAGTGTAAGTGTTAATAGTTTATACCGAGAAGTACAGTCTGATTATGTATTGAATGTTTTCAATGATGCATAGAGCCTGACCATGTATTAATGGTTATTACTGAGATGTACAATCTGACTGTATTGTGCCATTGTACATCAAGAAATATATCCTGCCAGTATATTCACAATTTACACCTAGGAAAAAGTCTAAATGTACACTAATAGTGAACAGTGATTTATACAGACTGTATGCCAACAGTGACTAGGAGAAAGTGAGGACTGCGGATGCTTGAGAGTCAGTGTCAAAAAGTGTGGTGCTGGAAACGTACAGCCTGTCAGGCAACATCTGAGGAGCAGGAGAGTCAACATATTAGGCATAAGCCCTTCATCAGGAATGTGGAGGGGGACTAGAGTTCAGAGATAAATAGGAGGGTGAGATGGGGCTGGAGGAAAGGCTGGGAAGACAATAGATGGTTGCAGGTGGAAGCAATGTGATAGATCGATGAGGAGAGTGAAGTGTATAGGTGGGATGAATGATGGACAGGTAGGACAGGTCAAGAGGATGGTGCCAAGTTGGAGGGTTGGATCTGGGATGAGATAAGGGGAGAGGAGATTTGGATACTAGTGAAATCAGTGTTGATGCGTGTGGTTGGAGGGTCCCAAGGCAGAAGATGAGGCGTTCTTCCTCCAGTTGACAGGTGGTTTGATTTGGCAGTGGACGAGGCCTAGGATTTTCATGGCCTTGTGGGAGTGGAAGGGGGAGACAAAGGGGTTGGCCACAGGGTGGTGGGGTTGTTGGGTGCATGTGTCCCAGACATCTTCCCTTAACCGCTCTGTGAGTTGGCGTTCTGTCTTCCCGATGTAGAGGAGACCACATCAAGAGCAACAGATGCAATAAATGAGGTGGGTGGATGTGCAAGAAAGTTTCTGCCAGATTTGAAATGATCCTTTAGGGCCTTGGATGGAGATGAGGTGGGAGGTGAGGACGCAGGCTTTACACCTCATGTGGCGGCAAGGGAAGGTGCTGAGTATGGAGGGTGGGTTGATGGGGGGCTTGGACCTAATGAGGGAGTCACGGAGGGAATGGTCTCTGCCGACTACAGATAGGGGTTGGGAGGTAAGTATATCTTTGGTGTTAGGGTCTGACTGTAGGTGGCAGAAATGGCAGAGAATAGTGTACTGTATCTGGAGTTTCATGGGGTGGAAGGTTGCTATCTTTGTTAGCAGTTGGAGGGGTGGGGTTCGAGGATGGAGGTGCAGGAAGTGGAAAGGATGCAGTGAAGGGCTTTATTGATCACATGGGAGAGGAAATTGCAGTTCTTGAAATAGGAGGACATCCTGGAGGGGAATTGCTCATTCTGGGAGTAGATACAGTGGAAATGGAGGAATGGGGAGTAAGAAATCGCATTTTTACAGGGGAGGGTGATTGGGGGATTGGAAGGAGGTGTAATCAAGGTAGCTGTGGGAGTCGCTGGGTTTGAAATAGATGTCTGTGTTGAGTCAGTTGCTGGAGATAGAGACGGAGAGGTCCAGGAAGTGGAGAGAGGTTTGGAGATGGTCCATGTGAACTTGAGGTTAAGGTGGAATGTGTTGATTAAGTTGATGAACTGTTCAACCCGCTAATGGGAGTACGAGGTGGCGCCGATACAGTCATCAATGTAGCGAAGGAAAAGGTGCTAACAGTTAAGACTAAGGGGTAGAGTAAGAACGTGTGTTAACGGTGAGCAACAAGAAACACAATCTGACTATGTGCTGAGAGGTAACAGTGAGGATTTAATTCAGACTGACACTGATTTATTATGACTAAACGCTAGAGGGTGTGAAGTCAAATTCTTTCATCACATGCTATTTTACACTCAACTCTCAGACTGTCTTTGAGCAATATGAGCCTTATCCTAATCTGTGTAAATGCTGCACTGACGGGCTCCAACAATAAGTTGCTCAGTGATATTAAGAATAAAAGATTGTCATTCCTTTGCTTTGGAAACAGCTCTATGACCATTTTTTCAGAATATGATCAACTAAAATTATTGCTGGATGTGACAGCTTCAAAGACTTAACTTTCTAAAGCCTACAATAACATGTTACTGTCAAATTCTTGAATAGTTATTTCATTTTGTTTCATAAAGTATCATCTCCCTTGGTTGCTCAGATGTTACTTTCATGTTTCATGCTAAACTTACATGGATGACTAAATTTTGAATTATATAATGGTGAAGGGGTTAAGTTTATTTCAAGTTTTTAATCATGATACATGATAAACTATTTATGCAATAAACTATGTAATACTTCAACTTTATTCTCCTAACTTTAATATCAAGAAATTAAATTCTTACCTTATTGATATTCAAAACTTTCAAATGAGAACACCCAGATCAGACTTTAACGGAGTCTCAATGACTTGAGCAATTCTGAAGTTTTCTTCGTTAACCTGGAACACTGGGAGGGAGGAACGGAGGGAAGTGTGATGTAACAGGGCTGCTGTTCATGCCAAGCCCTCTATTTGAACTCCAGCAATGCCAACTTTCAGTTCCCTATTTTATTCACTTTGTTATTGTTGGCCCTAAAGTTATTTTAAAAATGTATATTATTTTATTTCAGCCAAGGAAGAGAAAAACATGCCAAATTCAAGTCCAATTCATTTATTTGGCTGAGCTCATTGTTTCTAACACTGAAACATACGGATGCGAAATGGATTAACTCACAACATACTAGACATCCAAATAATCATAAGACCTTAAAGCCATAAGATTTAGGAGCAGAATTAGGCCATTCAGCTCAAAACATCTGTACCACCATGCAAACATAGTTGGTATGTTTCTCAACCCCTCATTCTTCTGCTTTCTACCTGTTACCCTTGATCCCTTTATCCTACCTATCTTTGTCTTCAATATACTCAATAACTTGGCCTCCACATCCTTCTGCAGCAATGAGTTCCACAGATTCACAACCCTCCAGCTGAAGAAATTTCTCCTCATGTCAGTTCAAAAGAATCATCCCTTCACTCTGAGGCAGTTCCCTTGGATCCTAGTCTCTCTCCTACTAGTGGAAACATCTTCTCCACATCTAGATAATCCAGGTATTTCATTACTCTCTAATTTTCAATGAAATCTCACCTCATCCTTCTAAAATCCATCAAGTATAGTATCAGAGTCTTTATAACCTTTCCTTGTATGAAAGGCCCTTCATCCTTGGATCATACTTGTGAAACTCCTCTGAACCCTCTCCAACACCAACACATCTTTCCTTAGATGCAGAGCCCAAAACTGCTCCAAATTCCAAATAATCAGAGCTTTATACAGCCTCAGGTCTCAGGCGCTGTGAGGTAGCAGTGCTAACCACTGTGCCACCATGCCGCTCATTGCCATTGCTGCTCCATTGTCCTCCCTGGTAAGCTTCCTTTCTTGTCAACTCTGGCCAATTCCTCTCTGATGTCTTTGTAGTTACCTTTACTCAATTGTAATACTATTATTCCAGCTGGTTCCAGCTTCTCCGTCTCAAGCTGCAGATTGAATTCCATTATGTTGTTGTCACTGCCCCCAAAGGGTTCCTTCACTTTAAGCTCCCTAATCAAGTCTGCCTTATTACATATCACCAAATCCAGAATTGCCTGTTCCCTAGTGGGCTCAATCACAAGATGCTCGATAAAAATATCTCATAGCCATTCCATAAATTCCTTTTCTTAGGATCCTCTACTAGGCTGATTTTCCCAGTCCACCTGCATTATTATTGTCATGCTGGAGTCCCCCATTATTATAGTACTGAAGTCCCCCATTATTATTGTGGTACTGGTATCCCTCATTATTATTGTAGTACTGATGTCCTCTATTATTATTGTAATACTGAAGTCCCCCATTATTATTGTAGTACTGAAGTCCTCCATTACTATTGTAGTACTGGAGTCCCCCATTATTATTGTAATACTGAAGTCTCCCATTATTATTGTAGTACTGAAGTCCCCCATTACTATTGTAGTACTGGAGTCCCCCATTATTATTGTAGTACTGAAGTCCCCCATTATTATTGTTGTACTGCCTTGCTCACATGCTTTCTCTATCAGCTGATTTATTTTCTGTTCCACATCCTGAATACTACTCAGAGGCTTGTACATAACTCCCATCAGGGTTGCTTTTGTTTTGCAGTTCCTCAACTTTACCCACTCAGATCCTAGGCTTTCCAACTCTATGTCACTTCTTGCTATCAAGTTAATTTCATTTCTTACTAACAAGTCAACCCCATCCCTCTGCATATCTTCATGTCCTTTTGAAACCCTTGGATATTTAATTCCCTGCCCGAATACCCTTGCAGCCATGTCTCTGTGACGCTCAGAATAGCATACCCACCAATTCCAATCTGCACTACAAACTCATTTACTTTGTTTCATATATTGTGTGCATTTAAGTACAACACCTGCATTGACTGCCCTCCACTCTCATAGTTGTCCTCTTATCTGCTTTGCCTAAAGTTTGATTCCTGAACCTTTCCTTACTCTCTGTTCTATTACTTGTCCTGGCAACTTTATTAATCTCTCTTGAGCCTTCCCTGCTTTTAACTAGTTTAAGGTTCTTATGAACCCCGTATTAAGTCTTTCCTGATAATCAGCTCATCAAAAGTTATTATAACATTCCTGGAATTTATTGCAGTTGTTCTGAAGAGTTCATGTCCTGCCTCACAATGGCTTTTGGACAGTTTTGCTAATGGTTTGAATTACGTTGATGTAAATGATCCATGAACTTTGTATCCACAGTTGAACAATATCAAAGGAGAATAATAAAAGAAACACAAAAGAAGGGAGACTGTTGTGTTTATCCAGAACTTTTCATCACTACTAACCATCTCAAAGGGATTTACTTTGCATTTTAGTAAAGAACTTTATGCAAGGTGTACTCAATTTTGGAATCCAAGAAATGTACCAAACAATTTGCACAGAACAAACTCCCACAAAAAGCCACGTGACTGACCAAATAATCTGCTTTTTTTGACATTGATACTGGGAGAGCTTTTCTGATCTTTAAAATAGAATCATGGTATCTTTAATGTCACCAGGTTAGAAATGGTGCCTTAGTTAAATGTCTAATCTGAAAGACATTACCTGTGACAGTACACTATTGCCTCAGTATTGCAATGAAAAATGAATCTGATTCTTGTATTCAAACCATAAGGAGACACTTTCCCTCAGACTTGATGTTTTGATAATTGTGCAACTTGTCCATTTCAGTCAGAATTATCTAATTTTGAATCCCACTTCATTGACTTGTGCACTGTTCGACAATGACATGGATTCCAAACCTGACATCATGGCAAGTGACATTCCTGTATTCAGGGCACACTGCACCTTCAGTTATTCTCTTGAAGTAACACTGTCAGTGTAGTCAGTCACCTGTGTGTGTGTAATGAGTAAGCACAGAACCCAGGCTATGTGTGTAAATCTCTGGTATTCTAGCCATATAAACTGTTTGTGTTGTTAATCAGCTTCATGTTTTAACAATAACCCGGTCTTTGTGGGATTAGTCATGCAGGCTAGCATATCAAAAATCACAAAGTACTTGTGAATGCAGCAAGTATAATTAGTAAGTTTATAGATGATATAAAAATTGGTGATGTTGCAGATAGCGAGAAGGATGGCCTCAGCTGATAAATTAGGCAGCAATGGCAGTTGGGATTTAATCCTGATAAGTGTGAAGTGATACATTTTGTGAGGTCTAATAAGGGAAGGATATACACAATGACTGGTAGGCAACTAGGGAATACTGAGGAACAAAAGGACCTTGGTGCACAAGTGTCAGCATCTGTAGATAGCGTGATGAAGAAGACATATGGGATGTGCCTTTATTAGCCAGGGTGTAGGATATAGGAGCAAGTAAGTCTTATTGGAACTTTATTAAACATTGGTTAGGCTATAGGTGAAATGCTATGTGCAAGTTTGGTCACCACACTATTGAAAGGATATGATTGCACTGGAGAGGGTGTAAAGGAGATTCAACAGGATGTTGTCTGGGACGGAAAGTCTCAGTTATGAGGAGACACTGGATGGGCTGGGTTTGTTTTCCCTGGAACCGAGGAGACTGAAGGATGATCTAATTGACATATACAAGATTATGAGAGGCATAGACAGAGTAGATTGTGAGAACCTTTTCTTGATAGAAGATATGAAAAATGTGTTGCTGGAAAAACACAGCATGCCAGGCAGCATCCGAGGAGCAGGAGAATTGACGTTTCGGGCATAAGCCCTTCTTCAAGAATGAGGCTGGTGTGCCAAGCGGGCTGAGATTAAAGGTAGGGAGGAGGGAATTTGGGGGAGGGGCGCTGGGAATACGATAGGTGGAAGGAGGTGAGGGTGAGGGTGAGGGTGATAGGCTGGAGAGGGGGTGGGGGCATAGAGGTCGGGAAGAAGATTGCAGGTCAAGAGGGCGGTGCTGAATTCGGGGGATTGGGACTGAGATAAGGTGGGGGGAGGGGAAATGAGGAAGCTGGAGAAATCAACATTCATCCCGTGTAGTTGGAGGGTTCCTAGGCAGAAGATGAGTCGCTCTTCCTCCAGGCGTCGTGTGGCCAGGGTCTGGTGATGGAGGAGGCCAAGGGCCTGCATGTCATTGGCGGAGTGGGAGGGGAGTTAAAGTGTTCAGCCATGGGGCAGTTGGGTTGGTTGGTGCGGATGTCCCAGAGGTGTTCCCTGAAACATTCCGCAAGTAGGCGGCCTATCTCCCCTATGTAGAGGAGACCACATCAGGTGCAGCAGATACAGTAAATGATGTGTGTGGAGGGCAGGTGAATTTGCGATGGATATGGAAGGATCCATTGGGGCCTTGGAGGGAGGTGAGGGGGGAGGTGTGGGCGCAAGTTTTGCATTTCTTGCGGTTGCTGGGGGAAGGTGCCAGGAGTGGAGGTTGGGTTGATGGGGGGTGTGGACCTGATGAGGGAGTTGCGGAGGGAGTGGTCTCTCTGGAACGCTGATAGGGGTGGAATTGGTCCTCCTGGGAGCAGATGCGGCGGAGGCGAATGAATTGGGAATATGGGATGGCGTTTTTATAGGGGGCAGGGTGGGAGGTAGCTGTGGGAGTTGGTCGGTTTGTAGTAAATGTCAGTGTTGAGTCGATCGCCCGAGATAGAAATGGAGAGGTCTAGGAAGGGGAGGGAGGGTCCAGGTAAATTTACTTGCCTCAGGTAAAACAAGTGGGCCACGTTGATTGGTGTAATGTTCTTAAATTCTGCTCTGAAGTTATAGAAAGTAAAGGCAATGAATGACTATATCTATAAGTGATCTTTGTTTGCTGCTGTCACATTAAACAGTTTTGTCACTTAGATATTGAATGGAATTTCAGTGAAGTGTGATTCCCATAAAAGTGCAGTAAAATCCCAAGCAATGGCTCAGCATCTCCCTCATTCTTTATTTACATTAAGAGATCTTTGCAGATGATTGGGTTGCCTTCTCTAATCTGGGATCATGACACATAATGCTTCTGAACTCTGTAACATACTGCTCAATACCACTTAATTGAACAGACTTGTCCAACCTTTCCTCACGGAGATACCAGTGACTTATTTCAATTTTACTCTCACTTGTGGGCTGATGACTACATTTCAAACAGATGTGGTTTGGTAGCACACTAGACATGAATATCAGAAAAAAAAGTCTAAAACAATAAGTCATAAACTTAAATAAATGACTGTTTAATAAAAGTCACCATTAAATAGTGCCAAGTAGCACAGCTAACTACTAAAAGCTTTTCTGACTTTTTAGACCAAGTATGATCAGCAGTGAAGGGGAGGGGAGTGGGCCATGGTAAGGTGTTGGGCTTAACTAACATCACCCTTGTGTTCATCTCTGGTGGCACACGGTCTGGGATGGCCTCTCTCCGTCATTCACAAACTCTATCATTCTCCAGCACTCACTTACTCTCATTGACACATTCACTCAATCTCACTCGCTGACAGACTCATTCACTTACTCATTCACTCACTCATTCACTCACTCTTCCTTACTCACTCACAGCTTCTCACTCACACCCTTTCTCACTTATCTGGAGGAGTACCTCCTGGTAGAATCTTCCAATTAGATTTCCTGACTTCAAAAATTATCCATCATTTTGGCTCTTAGTATCCTTTGAAAAGGTTTAATTCTGCAGTCTGTTGTGTCAAGCCAAAACAAGGAATAAATCTGAAGCAACAAAATTGACAGAGTCATGAGCATCACTTATGATATCAGACAAAAACAAAAGGTGTACTCTCTCCAGTTGGTTTGCAAAATCCTCCTCATTAAGCTTTTTGGGCAGTGGAGAAAGGAGGAAGGTGGGGATTGTGCCAAAATTAGGACAGCAACAGCCTGACACAGTCATACTCACAGAGTCTTGCCTCACTATCAATGTTGAAAAGAGTGGCACTGGAATCAGGATGAAGGGCTTATGCCCAAAACATTGATTCTCCTGCTCCTCGGATGCTGCCTGACCTGCTGTGCTTTTCTAGTGCCTCACTTTTCGACTCTGATCTCCAGCATCTGCAGTCCTCACTTTCTGCTACTCACTGTCAATGTCCTAGACATCAGTAAATGCCAATCACATTGCTTTGGGTCTAGAGTCACATACAGTCAGACCAAATTAAGGGCATAAAATATGAAATTTTGTTTTTGTGTGGAAGATGTTTATCTACTTTCTGAAAAAAAAAATTCAATTTGAAGATTTAATGGAAAGACCTTGTAGCCTGTTGGGATTCCAAATTGGGGTGGCAAGTGAAAGGTCTGCATAGTGTACATGCTAAAATCAGCATCTAATCAAATTAAAATCTTTGATCATTACAAAGAAAGTTTTCTTGTAAAGGAATATAATCCTGCATCCTTGATCATGATATTCTTCCGATAAAGCTATAGTTTCCTTTCATTAATATTGTACAGTGTAACTTTTTTTAAATTTCGATTTGTATCAAATAGCAATTCTTTATCTCTATATACAGTTTATCAGAGTATTCCAAACTTTTGTAGCTAAAATGGAGGTTTTCCCACTTTTTTTCTGGTGAATATTTTCCAGTCTTTCACATTCTAAACACAAAGCATGTTGTCTTCTACAATATTTTAACTGGTTCTACGGCAACAGACTTAATAAAGCTTCCTGCTGAACTCATGTGTTAAATCATAAGTATCTTAAGAGCAAAAGAGAAAGCATATAACATGATGAAGGGCAATGGGAAGCTAGAGGATTGGGAAGCTCACAAAGACCAACAGAGGGCAACAAAAAAATAAGTAAGGAGGGAGGAGATTAAATTTGAGGCTAAGCTAGTCAGTAATATATAAAAAGAAAGTAAAGACTGCAGATGCTGGAGAGTCAGAGTCAAAAAGTGTGGTGCTGGAAAAGTACTGCAGGTCAGGCAGTATCTGAGGAGCAGGAAGTTTTTCATTTCAGACATAACCCCTTCATCAGGAATGTGAGGAGAGAAGGGGGCTGAGAAATAAGTAGAAGGGTGGGGGTGGGACTCAGAGGAAAGTAACTGGAAAGGTGATAGGTGGATGCAGGTGGAGTGATTGAGATAGGTCGCTGTGGAGGGTGGAGCAGATAGGTGGGAAGGATATTGGACAGGTAGGACAGGTCGAGTTGGAGGGTTGGATCTGGGATGAAGTGGAGGGAGGGGAGATTTGGAAACTAGTGAATTTAATGCTGATGCTGTATAGTTGAAGGGTCCTTGGACAGAAGATCAGGCATTCTTCATCTGGTTGTTGGGTGGCTTGGACTTGGCGATGGAGGAGGGTAGGGTTTGCATGTCCTTGGGAGAGTGAGTGGGGGAGGGGGGTGGGTGTTGAGGTAGTCAGCCTCAGGGCAGTGGGATTGTTTGGCGCGTGTGACCCAGGGATATTCCTTAAAATGGTCTGTGATATAGAGGAGAGTGAATCAAGAGCAACAGACATAGAAGATGAGATGAGTGGATGTGCAGGAAAATCTCTGCCAGATGCCAAAAGATCCTTCTGGGACCTTGGACAGAGGTGAGGGGGGAGGGGTGGGCACAGGTTTTACACCTCGTTCGGCAGCAAGGGAAGGTGCCAGATGTGGAGGGGGTTTGGTTGCGGGTATAGACCTAATGAACGAGTCAAGGTGTAATATAAAGGAAGACTGTAAGAGTTTCTTTAGTCGTCCAAAGTCCACTTTTGACAACTGGAAAATGACACTGGACATATAGTAATGGGGAATGAGGAAATGGCTGAAGAACTGAATAATAACTTCACAGTGGAAGACACAAGTAAAACCCCAAAAATTCAAGACAGTGTGGGGGCAGAGCTGAGTATGGTGACCAACACCAAGGAGAAGGTGCTGGAAAATCTGAATGGCCTGAAAGTGGATAAATCACTTGGAGCAGATGGACTACACCCCAGAGTTCTAAGGGAGATAGCTGAAAAGGTAGTGGAGACGTTAGTGGTGATATTTCAGGAATCATTAGAATCAGGGAGAATCCCAGAGGACTGGAAAATCACTAACATAACACTCTTGTTTTATAAGGGAGTAAGGCAAAAGATGGAAATTTCCAGACCGATTAGCCTAATCACGTTTGTGGGTAAGATTCTGGAGTCCATTCTGAAGGATGAGATTTCTGCATACTTAGAAGTGTATGGTACAATAGGGCAAAGGCAGCATGGCTTCTTCAAGGGGAGGTCATGCCTGTCAAATCTGCTAGAATTCTCTGTGGAAGTAAAAAGCATGTTAGACCAAGGAGAGCCAATGGATGTTATCTACCTAGGCTTCAAGAAGGCTTTTGACAAGGTGCCGCACAGGAGGCTACTGAGTAAGATAAGGGCCCATAGTGTCCAAGGCAAGGTGCTAGTGTGGATCGAAACCTGGCTGTCTGGCAGAAAGCAGAGAGTGGGGATAAACGTATCTTTCTCAGGATGGCAGCCAGTGACAAATGGTGTTCTGTAAGGGTCAGTGTTGGGACCACAAACTTTCACTTTATACATTAACAATCTATATGAAGGAATTGAGGCCATTCTGGCTAATTTTGCAGTTGATACAAAGATAGGTAGAGAGACAGGTTGCAATGAGGAGGTGGGGAGGCTGCAGAAGGTTTGGACAGGTTAGGACCATGGGCAAAGAAATGACAGATGGAGTACAACATGGGAAAGACTGAGGTCATACACTTTGGTAGGAAGAATGGAGGCATGAACTATTTTCTGAATAGGGAGAAAATTCAGAAGTCTGAAGTGCAAAAAGACTTGGGAGTTTGCATACAGGATGCTCTCAAGGTAAACCTGCAGTTTGAGTCAGTGGTAAGGAAGGCAAATGCAATGAAGGCGTTTATTTTGAGAGGACTTGAATATAAAGGCAAGCTCCACTGTTTCTGGAGTGTGTTTAGAGGACGTTCATGAGAATGATCCCAGGAATGAAAAGCTTAACCTATTAGGAATATTTGAGGAGTCTTTGTCTATACTCGATGGAGTTGAGAAGGATGAGGAGGGAATCTAATTGAAACATACAGAATACTGAATGGCTTGGACAGAGTAGATGTTGGGAAGATGTTTCCATTGTTAGGAGAAACTAGGACCTGAAGGCACAACCTTAGAGTAAAGGGAAGACCTTTTAGAACGGAGATAAGGAGAAACTTCTTCAGCCAGAGAGTGGTGAAGCTATAGAATTCACTGCCTGGCTGTGGAGGTCAGGTCATTGAGTATATTTAAGACAGAGATAGATAGGTTCTTGAGTATCAAAGGTTATGGGAAGAAAGCAGAAGAATGGGTTTGAGAAACTTATGACTGAATGACGGAGCAGACTCGATGGGCTAAATGACCTAATTTCTGCTTCTATGTCTTATGGCTTATGGGTGGGGCTTAATGCAATTTTAACATTAATCCTTTCAGAACTATGACTTTATATAATGCTTATCAGCTTAAAAAAATCAAGGTGCTTCTTCAGGTGCTAGTTATTTGGGGCTGTTAACTTTTATAAATTCCTTTATACTTACATTTTATACTTACAGAAGTAAAGGCACATCTATCAATCTTCATACTGTGTCGACAAAGGCAAATAAAGCACTGCAACTGAGTATGGACTGTATTTAATGCCCTGACTAGATGCACATACAGGAAATTCAGACACACAACATTCAGAAAATTCAAAACATGATTTATTGGGTGGCACGGTGGCACAGTGGTTAGCACTGCTGCCTCACAGTGCCAGAGACCCGGGTTCAATTCCCGCCTCAGGCGACTGACTGTGTGGAGTTTGCACATTCTCCCCGTGTCTGCGTGGGTTTCCTCCGGGTGCTCCGGTTTCCTCCCACAGTCCAAAGATGTGCAGGTAAGGTGAATTGGCCATGCTAAATTGCCCGTAGTGTTAGGTAAGGGGTAAATGTAGGGGTATGGGTGGGTTGCGCTTCGGCGGGTCGGTGTGGACTTGTTGGGCCGAAGGGCCTGTTTCCACACTGTAATCTAAAATCTAATCTAGTTCCCTCCAGTTGAAATGAGCAATGTTTTTATTTAAATTTGTTTTTCATTCTTTACAAACAGAGACTGAATAAAACAATTCACTTTATTTAAGATTTGAAGTTATACATAGAAGCTTTGTTTGCATAACCAGTTTCAGAGGAGGTTGTCTCAATGCATTTCATAAAGTTTATGCAATGTCAGGTACAAATTATTAAGGAAACAATAGGCATTTACATATTGAAATTGATACATTTTATACTTACAGAAGTAAAGGCACATCTACCAATCTTCATACTGTGTCGACAAAGGCAAATAAAGCACTGCAACTGAGTATGGACTGTATTTAATGCCCTGACTAGATGCACATACAGGAAATTCAGACACACAACATTCAGAAAATTCAAAACATGATTTATTGTCCATTTTCTTAAACCATAAGAAATCATAAATGGTCAATTAAGCAGTATTGTTACATTCTCATTAATTGCTGGGGTTTTAAAACAGCTCCATAGGAGATAGCAGATTCTATAAACAGTAAAATATTCAATACAAATTCACCCTTTGCCAAAGACGCTAACCTTTCATTTTAAATGGATTAGCTTCCACCTTTAAATAAAGCAGAGAGAAATGTGTTAGCTGTATGCTGGTATCATATGGGGTTGTTTCAAAACCTCAGCATTTCAGTACAAATCTTTACAGGTATCTCTAGACAAGACTTTGAGCAAATGCATGATGTTCAGTTGCAAGACTGTGTCATTCCTCTGGTTGAGAATTTAATCTGGAAATATGAGGAATCCATTGAAGACACTGTCAGCTCCATCCATTCCTATAATTGAACTGGATTCAGATGCTTCAAGATGGACAAAATCATTAGTCTTCAGTTTAAGGACAACTCCCCCAGAACTCACCTGGTACATATTGTACACCTGATCACAGAAACCAACCTGTTTTACTTGATTGAGCATGATGTTAATACAAAGGTTACCCTTGGAAGTTGCATGATAAACAAAATAATACAAGCCTGGTATTTGGCACTGAAATTTTGCAGATCTTGGTAAATAATTGCCTTGTTTGTTGGTTATCAGTTTATCAAACTTTATTGGAAACCTCCTTGGGTTCGCCATTGTATTTCTAGCCATGGAGAAAGCTGACTTCAGGGTACTTGTGTGGTCTCCGACATCTCCTCGCTCACCCTTCTCCCCTCTTGCACCTTTCTCTCCTTTTTCTCCACTTTCACCTTCAGGCCCAACTTTTCCTATTGTGCCCTCCAAGCCTGGTTCACCTTTCTGGCCCTTGGCACCAGCCAGACCTGCTGCTCCAGGGGGACCTGTCGACAGAATACAATTGGGATTATATTTCAGAATCCCACTTCCATGCATTCGGACAGGTGAATATCACATTTCTCAAAATTCAGAATAGAAAGACAAGCCCCAAGTTGCATTATTTGACCACACTTACGAACAAAGAACGCAGAAAATAAAACAGTATAACTCAGGAACAGGCCCTTTGGTCCACCGTGTCTGTACCAACCATCATGCTATTCTAACCTAATCCTATTTGCTTGAACGTGGTCTGTATCCCTCTATTCCCTGCCTGTTTTTGTGTCTATCTAAATGGCTGTTAAACATTGCTATTGTATCTACTGCTACCACCTCTCCTGGCAACATGTTCCAGGCACCTACTACCTTCTGTGTAAAAAACTCACCCTGCACATCTGTTTTAAACTTGTCCCCTCTCACCTTAAACCTCAGCCCCCTAGTATATTTCATTTCTAACCTGGGAAAATGACGCTGTCCATCCACCCCATCCATACCTCTCATAATTTTATACACTTCTATCAGGTCACCCTTGATCAGGCTCTGACACTCAAGCAAAAACATTCCAAGTTTGACCAATCTCCCCTTATAGCTATTTCATTCCAATCCAAGCAACATCCTGGTAAATCCAAAATGAAACAGTGTTCTGATGATTAATTACCAAACTTGAAAAGTTAACTCAGCTTTTTCCCACAGTTACTGCCGGACGTACTTAGATTTAGATTACTTACAGTGTGGAAACAGGCCCTTCGGCCCAACAAGCGCAACCCACCCATACCCCTACACCTAACACTACGGGCAATTTAGCATGGCCAATTCACCTGACCTGCACATCTTTGGAGTGTGGGAGGAAACCGGAGCACCCGGAGGAAACCCACGCAGACACGGGGAGTATGTGCAAACTCCACACAGACAGTTGCCTGAGGCGGGAATTGAAACCGGGTCTTTGGCGCTGTGAGGCAGCAGTGCTAACCACTGTGCCACCGTGCCGCCCACTTAAAGGGCTTTTGCCCGAAACGTCGATTTTCCTGCTCCTCGGATGCTGTCTGACCTTCTGTGCTTTTCCAGCACCACTCTGATCCAAAAACTGCTGGCAATTTCTGTTTTTGATCCCGGTAAACCTCTTCTGCACCCTCTCTAAAGCCTCCATATCCTTCCTGTGTTGTGCAACAAGAACAACACAATATTCCAAAGGCGGCCTATCGAGACTCTTGTACAGCCACAACATGACTTTATAACTTTTGAACTCAATGAAAACAGTAAGAACTGGAGATGCTGTAAATCAAAAACAAAAACAGAACTTTCTGGAAAAGCTAAGCGGGTCTGGAGGCATCCGTGAAAAGAAATCAGAGTTAACATTTCAGATCTCATTCTGAGGAACCAGACCTGAAACGTTAACTCTGATTTCGCTTCACAGATGCTGCCAAACCTGCTGAGCTTTTCTAGCAAATTCAGCTTTTGTACTTAATGCCCTGACCAATGAAGGCAAGCATGCCTTCTTTATCACATTATCCACTTGTGTCACTACTTTTAGGGTGCTATGGACTTACACCCCTCTGTATATCAATGTTGCCATTTACTATATACATTTTTAATGCATTTGGCCTCTAGACTTACTTATGTCTACAATCATCATAAACTTATGGAGTTATGATCACTTTTCCCAAAATACTCTCCCATTAAAACTTCAATCACCTGGCGAGGCTAATTCTCCAATGTAATACAGACCCTTCCCTAGTTAGACAATATGCGTATTGTTTTAAGAAGCCCCCCTAGATGCACCAAACAAATGCTGCCTCATTCAACCGTCTGCAACTAAGACAATCCCAATCTATACTGGGGAAATTAAAATCACCTCCTGCAATAATCCTATTGTTTTTACATCATTCAATGATGTTTCTCATATCTTTTCCTTTGTCTCCCGCTGGGTATCAGCAGGCCTATAGTATAATACCATCATAGTGATTGTACCTTTCTCATTCCTAAGTTCAACCCGTATGACATTGCTACATGAGCGCTCCAAGATGTCCTGTCTTAGTACAGATATGACATTCTCCATAACCAATAATACAGCTCCTCCACACCTTTTACACTACTCTCTGCCATACCTGAAACATTTAAACCCTGGAGTCTGTCTTGAACATACAAATTAAGATCGACAGTTGGCCATTCGACTCCTTGAGCCCGCACCAATAAAATCTTGGCTCAGTATGTTACCTCTGCCTTTCTTTTTGTCTTTTATTTGATTTGTGTTAGGTTTGGATTCTATGTTTACAAGAATGTACAGAACAACCTCGATTATCTGATTAAGATGGGCAGGGAGAATTTTGTTTAGATAACTGATTGTTCGGTAACTGATTGTTTGAATAGTGCATAACATTTTTACAGGACCTTGAGATCTTGTTCAGATAATCTGCAATTCGGATAATTGATGTTCAGATAACCAAGGCTGTTCTGTAATCAGTTCCATGAATAAACAGATGATGAAAAACATGAGTAGCTTGTATTAATGACTTTTCCCTTTCCTTGTCATTTTGGGGAGTGGGAAGATGAGCAGGGTTTTTGACCAGGGAAAGATTCGAACTGCTACCTTTCCAGCAGGTGCTTAGAAGGAAATTTTGAGAGGAAAAGGCAACAACTTGAGGAATGGGAAATCAATCTTCCATTTTAAAACTTGTAGGGAGATTGATTTGCAGACTGGAAATGTTCTGAATTAAAGTTCTGGATAACAGTTTAGTATTAACTTTTTGCCAGGAGATTATTGTATCTGTGTCACAATGCTTATTTTATCTCTTGTAACATAAGAAACTGGCTGTGAATAGTGTGCTTTTGAAGAATCCAACAGACATTGATTACAGTGAACAATTACAGACAAACATTATCTTCCTCAGGCACATAAATATCTGGCTAATACAATAGAAGAGTATGTTTTCTGAATAGTGTCATGCTTCAAGTGATTCAACCTAAGATGGAGAATTAGATTAATATAGTCTCAGGTCACATCATGTGATACTGTGATGATATTATGAGGATGTCCTTTAAAGACATTTTGATACACTGAAAATGAAACATAACAAACATGCCCTTTTTCTTCAAAAGCTAAAAATTAATCCCAAGCAGATATATATAGCAAAGGTAAATGTCCCATAATACTAGCAGACCATAAACTGTTCTCTCATTAGAAAGAGACAATTGATGGTTTAACTTGAGGGTCATCATACTACCTTAGGTGAGGGGTGAGGTTGAGAAAATGGTAACCTCAGTGATTGAATCCACAATGTTGGTGTCACTTTGCATTGTAGGCCAGCCATCTAACTAACAGGGCTAGCCACCCTTCAGCAGATCAACAGACATGTATTGACAATGATCATGATCACTACAAGGAAAGGATATCACATTTTATTTGCTCTTAGTTGAGATATAAACCGAGAGCACTACAGATGTACCCTTCTAAGAAAGGTTTGGTTTGCCAGTGAGGATTTTAACTGGATGAAGTCTGGAAAGTTGAAGCTCTTTGAATTACCTGGATGTCCTTTCCTGCCAGATGGCCCATCCTTGCCATTTTTGCCAGGTGCCCCAGGCATTCCAGGTTGCCCAGGGGAGCCGTGAATGCCAGAAGATGCCGGACAGGTATCTTGAGCTGATGATGCCACCACCAATAAGAGGAAGACCAATCCCACATGTGCCATGTCAGGGAGCACTGTAAAACTAAGGTATACATTCATTACGAGAGTACAACATGCCAAACAAAGACGGTGCCACTGATTTATCTTGACCTGCAAACTCCAGTACAAAAATATACTATTCCAAAGTCTGTGCTAACATTGAAAAAAAAACCCAAAGAATTGCACATCCTGGAAGTCTGAACCAAAAGTACAAATTCCTGGAAAACCTCAGCAGATCTGGCAGCATTTGTGGAGAGAAAGCAGTACTAACATTTCAAGTCCAGTGACCCCTCTTCAGAACTGATTGTAGCTAGGAAAACGTTGATATACATGTTAGTGATGGGGTGGGGGGATAGGTGAGTGTAAATGTTAGGTGGAGATGAAGCCCAGACAGAAAGATTTTTAGTCAAGCAAAGTCAGAAGTCATATGCCACCAGATTGTAGCCCAACCAGTTTATTTGTAATCTGTTTATCTGTAATTTGGAACACTGTTTCTTCATCAGGTGAAGTGGAGAGAACTTGACAAAGGAGCAGCGCTCCGAAAGCTTGTAATTTCAAATAAACCTGTTGGACTCTAACTTGGTGTTTTATGACTTCTAACTTTGCACACCTCAGTTCAACACCAACCAGTTTATTTGTAATCTTAAGCTTTTGGAACACTGTTTCTTCATCAGGTGAAGTGGAGAGAACTTGACAAAGGAGCAGCGCTCCGAAAGCTTGTAATTTCAAATAAACCTGTTGGACTCTAACTTGGTGTTTTATGACTTCTAACTTTGCACACCTCAGTTCAACATCACCACATTTAGTCAGGCAGATAAAAGAATAGGTAAAAGTTCAGCCTGGGAGAATCAATAGCTAATGCGAACCATTAGTGGCTGACAATGGTTTGGTTGGGGTAGCAGCTCATGTGATGACAAGGCCTTGTGTGTGGGGGTTGGATAAAGACATGGGAGAAGGTGCTCAGGTCCTGAAATTATTGAACTCAATGTTAAGTCCTGAAGGCTGCAAGGTTCCCAAGCAAAACATGAGATGCCGTTCTTTCAGCTTATGCTGAGCTACACTGGAGCACTGCAGCAAGCCTGAAACAGAGATGTTGAGTAGGAATACACTGCTGTGTTAAAGTGGCAAGTAACAGAAAGCTCCAGATCAGGCTTTAGAGGCTTCTATAATGACTCTATTCCATTCTTCTAGTTTCTCCATCTCCAGTTGCATCTGTCACTCTGATGCTGGCTTCTACATGTTTGCCTCCAAAATGTTCACCTTCTTCTTCAATCGAGAATTCCTCACCATTGTGGTTGGAAAGGGCCTTCAGTCATGGCTGACCCATCTCCCACACTTTGGCCATCACTCCTTCTCTTTCCTCTGACAATAGCTATAAGGTCTCCCTGGTTCTCACCTGCCATCCTACCAGCATCCATATGGTGGAGATAGCAGCTAATAATTAGCAAAAATAATTAGCTGCTATTTCCGCCATCTGCGGTGGGATGCCACAATGAGACACATATTTTCCTCACCTCCCTTGTCAGCCTTCCACAGGGACTGTTACCCTGGTCCAATTCTCTTCCACTCCCTACACGTCCCCACATTCCTACATCACGTTTCTATGCAATCGCGGAAGGTGTAACATCTGCCCATTTCCCTCCTCACTATCCAAGGCCCTACACTAAACTTCCAAGTGAACTCGTGATTTACCTGCACTTCACTTAATCTAGTCTATTGTATTCACTGCTCACAATGTCATCTCCTGTACACCAGGGAGACAAAATACAGACTGGTTGTTCACTTTGACCTTCTGCCCTGTCTGCAAAAATTGCCCTCAACTTCTTCTTGCTTGCCACTTCAACACATGTGTTCTCTGGCCAATATCTTTGTCATGGTATTGCCACAGCGCTCCAGTGAAGCTCAGCACAAGCTGGAAGAACAACACCTCATTTTCAGTTGAGGATTCTGCAGCCTTCAGGACTCAATATCGAGTTGAACTATTTCAGGACCCTGAGTGCCTTCTTCCATGTCTTTACCCAACCCCCACACATGAGGCCTTGTCATCACATGGAGTAATAACACAAAAAAAAAATTGTTTTCAACCATTAATCATCCCCATTAGCAGCTATACATTCTCCCACACTGACCTTTCGCCATTTCCCAGTCTGACCAATTGTTTTTATCTCTCTGTTTGAGCTCCATCTCCACCTATCATTAACTCCTCTCCCATCCCCGCATCCCATTTTCAGCAACCTTGATACCAACCTTTTCCTAGTTACAATCAGTTCTGAAGAACTGAACCTGAAACATTAACTTCCCTTTCTCTCCACAGATGTGGCTAGACCTGCTGAGTTTTTCCAGCAATTTCTTTCTTTCTGTGCTAATGTTGATGTTGCTATAGAGTATGAACAAGTGTCACTCAAGGGATTTTAATTTTCAATCTTGGATTCTATTTGAATGGCTAAAATGGTAAGTGATAAATCTCAGATGAATGAGATGAATGGACATAAATAGTTGGGACAAAACTATTGCTTTTGAAGTGCAGCCTCTTTGTGAATAAAATGCTCACAAACCTTTTCAGAATATAGAGGAGACCCGTGAGCCATTAATGTCTCAGCAATGTCATCAGCATCAGACAGATTTAACTAACCAGGTAAAGCAGCTCAGTCCTGAGAATGTATGTGCTCATTCTCAAGCAGTGATATGATGTTGGACTGACATGCTTTGTTCTATCTCATCTGGCACTTCTTTGCATTACAAAGGGACACTGCTCAATAATCCTCTTGTTGTAAAGTAGCCATCGCCATGAATGTCACAATGCCTAACCTGTGACTGGATTCCGATTTCCTGATAAGGTCATCTCTGACTATGAAAGTGTCAGATTATCTTCCAGTGGCTAGCAGATCCCTTCCCAAAGATGGTTGGCTAGATAAAGTTCAAGATGCTGATTTGAACCCTTGACATCTGTGCCCCACAAGAAAACCTGAGCTATAACTTCAAAGCTCAACTCTCATCCTCTTTTGACCCAGGATCCGGTTCCCGTGAATCTGACCATGATCCAGCTCCTTGTAGGAGTGGCCCAGATCTGGCTCTGGGTTTTGCTGGTGTGATTGTAGTGTGGGGAGAAAGTGAGGTCTGCAGATGCTGGAGATCAGAACTGAAAATGTGTCGCTGGAACAGCGCAGCAGGTCAGGCAACATCCAGGGAACAGGAGAATCGACGTTTCGGGCATAAGCCCTTCTTCAGGAAGTTGTTGTTACTGCCCCTATCAGGCATCAGAGTGAAGTTGAACATCTGGCCTTGATCTGACCTGATCTGTGTACTTAAAATGGGCCTTGCTTCCTTACTGGGAATGTCCTTCTAAGTTGCACCGGTTCATGTTAGGAACAGGATTGGATGAGTAAGTGGACAATATAATTTTCATTATTCATTTCCTGCTTAATCATGTAGAGGCCTAAAGATCAGGGCCCAGCATTTCACCAACTGGGGAAACCTATTCTGTTATCAGGTAAGGGAAACACAAAACAAAAAGTGAGTCATCTTCAACATGGAATCCATTTTCAACATGAAAGGGACTGAGCAAAATGGCAGTTGATAGTTATGTTGCTTTGGAATTTGAATATGAAGTGCCTCCTTCTTCGAGCTCACAGTATCAGAGAATCCTGTCAGTGCCATTCCAAAAGGCATCCAACACAGACCTACACCCCCATTCTATTCCATACCCGCACATTTACCATGGTTAACCCACCTAACCTGCACATCCCTGGACACTGTGCAGCACTTTAGCATGGCCAATCCACCCTAACCTGCATTTGTTTAGACTGTGGAGGAAATCGGAACACATGGTGGAGATGCACACAGAGGCGAGGAGAATGTGGAAACTCAATGGAGAGAGTCGTCCAAGGCTGAAATCGAGCCTGGTCCCTGGTACTTTGAGGAAGTAGTGTCACTCTGGAAGGAAATTGATTGGCAATATCGGCAACACACACCCACCTTTAGTGGAATACACTGGCAAGGCCAAGCCTTTATACACTGTGCTCTGGAAAGTAACCCAGTCCGCAGTGGACATGATCAGAGGTATGCAGACCAGCCTGTTATATAGCTTAATGACCCTGAAGATTGGCTCATTGGCTCAAAATGCCCCTAGGCTTAACAGAGGGGAATTAGGCGGGATTCCAATTCCCAATGAATATTTATTTACCAGTGCAGTCATGTGCAAATATACAGACACAAATGTGGTCAGGACAAAATTCTGCAGCTTTTCACAGTTAAGCAGCCTTTTTGTTCTGTAAATTACTACTCATATATATAAAAAAGAAAATCTTGCTGATTTACCTGAGATCTATTTGGCATTATGCCCTCAAAGCATAATAAAAGTTTGTCCCCTTTCCCAGGAGAAGAACCAAGTGATTTAAATAAAAACATCAATAAAGTGGAGAGACAAGCTGTTTGAAATTATTAGACAATCCTTAATTTGGGATCAGCTACTTTAGTGTCAAGAAATTACAACAAATTTCAAGTTTTTATAAATATTTTATTACTTAAAGGATTTAAGCTCAAATGTAAACGATATCATATTTTCAGAAATAACAATTCTGTCCCCAAATTTATTCAACACTCTCTGCACAGAGAAATATCTCTCCTGAAAGAGTTAACCCTGGATTAACAAATGCATTACACAGACCTCGAAACACTCATGAGTATTTCAATTCAGCAGCATTTATATATACAATTAGATTTATTAAAATATTGAAAAACTGTTTGATTTTGCTAGATCTTACCTTGAATGCTGTCTGAAAGTTTAGTGAAGAAATGAAGTTGTGAGAGATATTGCACAATTCTGAAAAAAACACTGAGAGACCAAAAGAGGGAGGTCCAAGCTGCATGCATACAGGATTGGAATTGGCAGCTGGCAAAGCGATAAAATCCTTCAGAATAGCACCAGTGAGTTCAGTGAAGATGAATGCCAAGTTTCACTTCCCCTTTACAAGACATTTATTGTGAGTCATGCTCATTTTTGTATTTTGCTGTTGTATTCATTTAATGATTGAAACACATGTGGAATTGGAATTACCTTAAACCTTTTCTAAAAATCTGACCAATCACGTGAATTTTATATGTTTGTGCTGTTTCCAGTTTCTTCCAACCTTTGCTGAAATAGTTCTGTGACTGCCACACACCTTCCTACAACTCTCTCAAGTTAGAAAACCACCTTGGAGATTTGAACAAATAATTTTTTTTAAAATTTGATTACATACCGCATTGTGGAACATCACAACTGTGAAATTCTCAGGTCGAAACAGTAAGATTCAGACAGTAGCTTTCAAACTCAGAATGGTATGTGATGTTAAACGACTTCTCCCTCAAGATTTATTATCCCTACAATGTGGAAGGACACCATTGAGCTTTTTGAGTCTACACTGACTCGCTGAAGGGCGTCCCACCAGGACCCAAACCCTCTACCCTATAACCCTGCATTCCCCGTGGCCAACCCACCTAACCGTGCACATCTTTGGAATGTGGGAAGAAACCAGAGCATCCGGAAGAAATGCACGCAGACTCAGGGAGAATGTGCAAACTCCACACAGACAATCACCATGGCTGGAATTGAACCTGGGTCCCTGGCACTGTGAGACAGCAGTGTTAGCCACCATGCTCTGCTGGTGTATGAGTAAGGTAGAAGGGCTTATGCCCGAAACGTCGATTCTCCTGTTCCCTGGATGCTGCCTGACCTGCTGCGCTTTTCCAGCAACACATTTTCAGCTCTGATCTCCAGCATCTGCAGACCTCACTTTCTCCTATGAGTAAGGTAGCCTTGAGTGGACAAAATGCACCATATACAATTATTTGAATACATCTACTTTTTGTAAGTGAGAGACATAGTATGTTTCAATGGGTTGTTTCCAGAAGTTTATACAATCAAACCAAAACATTTTGTGAACATTCAGCAGCATTCACATTATTCTAATGTTTACATTAATTTAACAATGAAGTTAGTCAAATGCCTGGAAATTTGCTTACCTACTGAAAATAGTTCACTTTGAAACATAATCACTTTGGTCTTGCAGAACATTTCAGCTCATGAGCAGGATAATGTCTGACATTAGGTACAGTCACACTTAATTCATGTTCTTCATCGAAGATGTTGGAATCAGATTTGATAATTATGAATGGGGTTTTCAATGCTTTGCATAATGATAAGTGTCATGTGATGAACTGAGAACTGTACTTAGCAATGATTATTATTCTTTTCTTGTTGATCGCAATAAACGAGTGTCATGTTTCACCAGTACAATACCTTTTGCTAGCTCTAATGTCATTCATTTTGCATTAGTCTGATTCAATCTTCTCGTTTTGATTTCTTTCCCATACATAGTAATCATTAGTTACATGGGGCATTCCAGGAAGACATGTGCACATAGGATATGCATAACTGAGTGTAGCTTTTCCACACTCAAGTGAACAATCACCCTGTAATTGCAAAGAAAACATTACAGTTCTTGCTTCCTGACTTTACTGTTAGCTATATTTGTACTTATCACTTTTGTTTGTAAAACTCTTGACTTAAAATAAAGGGAAAACTTCAGCTCTTGGCCAAAGGGTGTGATCTTTCAATGAGTAAACTGCAAGTAGTTTACTGAACTCATCGTTGTTGTCACTTCAGGCACTTCCCTGGTTATTCTAGATCTCCTACACATTTGTAACACCTTCCACTTTCTGTGGGTCAGATGGATTCCTTACAGCTGAGCAGATGATTAAAGAACGAGATTCTGGTTTAATTGGACAAGCAATTTTCTTTCTCCCAAAGTAATTACATTTACCAAGATGTTGTAGTCATATGTATGTTTGTCTCTAGTTTATTTCCAGTGTGACTCTAAGTAAGGATGTCATCGCTGATGTTCAAAGTCTCTTCAAGTCTTTGAAGTCCAAACTGAATCGTAGAGACATAGAGGTCTACAGCACAGAAAAAAACAACCCTTTGGCCTATTGAGTCTGTGCCAGTTACTGGTAACTACCTAACTGAGGAGCAACTACTTCATGCAGAGAGTGGTGCATATATGGGATGGGCTGCCAGAGAAAGTTGACACAAGTACAATAGCAACATTTAAAAATCCTTTGGACAGGTACATGGATGGGAAGGGGTTAGAGGCATATGGACCAAATGTGAGCAGTTGGAACTAGCTAAGTGGACACCCTGGTCAGTATGGATCAGTTTTGGATGAAGAGCCTGTTTCCGTGCTGTATGACCCTATGACTCTTAATGGAACTCTTCACCAGTGATCTGTAACTATGGTCTGCATGTAACTTGCATGGAAAGTTTTCAGTTTGCTAAGACCAGTGAAGTGGTCAGTGTACAATTCAGGAGTGTTACTGCTGTTTGTAGAGACAGTGTATGTGACAGCAATGATGTATAGATCTGTTATCTGTGGAAGCTTCCATTTTCCAAATATGACATTTAATTGAGTTTTCATTCAGATGGCCCTGTTTCTATGAAAGTATCTACAACTGAACAGACAATGGTTACTGTCACATATTACTCATTGCTGAGTCGGGAAAAGTATGGGGTGATCCATTTTACATTGATCACTTTCTCTCACCCTTTGGCTGTGGTACTCAGCTGCAGTATCCTTAGGTGCTACTTGAGTTAGCAGATAGTGAGTGGGAAACACAAGGAAAATGGTTCGGTTTGAAATCATAGAATTCCCACAGTGTAGAAGCAGACTATTCTGCCCAGTGAATCCACACTGATCCTCTGGAGAGCATCTCGCCCAGACCCACAGCCCTACCCCATCCCTGTGACTCTGTATGTACCATTGCCAACCCATCTGGGGTGCACATTCCTGGAAACTATGGGCAATTTAACATGGCCAATCCACCTAATCCACACATCTTTGCACTGTGGGAAGAAACCAGAGTACCTGGAGGAAACCCACACAGACACAGGGAGAATGTACAATCGCCATTCAGACAGATGTCCAAGGGTGGAATCAAACCTGGGTCTCTGTCATTGTGAGGCAATCGTGCCACTCTGCTGACTTATGCACTATGCTGCACTTGCCACAGGCTTTACAGTGGTTAAAGTAAGAAGGAGAATATGGAGAATCTCTGGGATAGGAAAACAATTGCGAGGAGAAGTTCGCACTCTGCTTGTGAGTCTGCTGTTGTTCCTTTGCAAGTGATTTCCTGGCACATGAGTGATGGACAGTGTCACAGCAGATGAACTCAGAGTGTGATGTTACTGTTGGTAGCCTCAAGTTTGAAATCAATAGTGGTCATTTAACAGCCATTTTGACAGATTTCTTTCTTTCTCAAATGTTTATTGTATGTTTGATGAGAAAAATATTCTTTGATTGTTTTGATTTCCCTTTCAACATGCTCTATAAAGTTACATTTGACTGCTAGTTGCCTCAATCACATGCAATATTGTTCAACTGTCTCATTTGCTGCTTGCTTCACACATCAGAAGTCAATTGTATTGATTCTTGCAATTATCTCATTTTGATTTAGTCATAGCAATGTTTAATTTGTGCAGGTGTCTCAAAGATATGTTTTAATTCTTCAGTTCCCTAATGGAGAAGTAATGCCTTTTGCATAACTAGCCATTGTGCCTTCAAAACTTGGCAACCACTTTTGTTTATGTTGGAATGTGGATGAAGACTCCAGATATCCATCAAAACATTTGGCATAAACAGTACTATGTTGATCAGCAATAATGCGTGAACAGGGATCATGTTCCCTTCCAAGAAAATGTTTCTTTGTAATGATCCAAGATTTTAATTTTGATTTGATGTTATTTTGGCATGTATATCAAATGGGCCTTTCACTTCATAACCATGAGTTGGAGTGCCTTGTGTCAAAAAATAGGCTAAGGGTCTTCCTTAATTCTTCAAATTGAAATGTTTTTTACAGAAAGTAGACAAACATCTTCCACACACAAACAATGTTTCATATTTTCATATTGTCTGGTCTGCATGTGATTCCAAACCCATGGTTGATTCTTAACTGCCCTGTGGGCAAATAAGAATAAGAAATGAATGTTGGCCCAGCCAGCGATGCTGACATCTTGTGAATGAATAATAAAAAAGCAGCAGTAATGATTTCAGACATGGAGTCAGCACAATGTCCACAAGAAAGAAATAGGCACATCAACAAGTGACATTTCAAAAAAAAGCCCTTTCAGTCAAAAAGACTCCTAATGAAAGCTTGCAAAAAGGGAAGAAAATCTGCTTTAATTTTCCCTTGATTCAAAATACTGTGCAATAGACCTTATGCAGAGAAAAGTGTTGGTTTCTGTTGGCAGTGCATGTTTCTCACTGGACCCAGACCCAGGCCTCAGTGTGTGTTTCTGGCTATTCCCAAGCCCAAGTGTGTGTTCTGGCTGTTTCCAGGCCTGACAGTATGTTTCTGACTGTTTCAAGGCTTCATTGTGTGTTTCTGGCTGCTCCGAAGCCCCAGTGTGTGTTTCTGACTGCTTCCAGGCCTCAGTGTGTGTTTCTGGCTGTTTCCTGCTGTTAGTCTGTATTTCTGGCTGTTTCCAAGTCTTGATGTGTGTTTCTGTTGTTCCCAGGTCCTAGTGTGTGTTTGTGTTGCACCCAGGCCCCAGTGTGTGTTTTGGGCCAGTCCCAGGTCTCAGCATGTGTTTCTGGTTGTTTCTACATCCTATAGTGTGTTTATGTTGCTCCCAGGCCCCAGTGCGTGTTTCTGGTTGCTCCCAGGCTCCAGTGTGTATTTCTGGCTGTTTCCAGCTCTTGGTGTGTGTTTCTGACTGCTCCCAGACCCCAGTATGTAATTCTGGGTAGGCCCAGGCCTTAGTGTGTGTTTCTGTTTGAGAATGTCATTGTGTGTCTCTGGCTTTTCACAGACCCCTGTGTGTATTTCTGGCTGGGACCAGACTGCGGTGTGTTTCTGGCAGCACCATTACCTTTACCTGATGGCTCTTTGCCAGGCAAATAATTACAAAGGAAATAGCAGAGAGTGGAGCACTAGTTGACAATGAATCATGCTCTAGATTGAGCACTCACATAACCTAAATTTGCTAAATTAACTGAGACACCTGTATAAATTAAATAATAGAAATTAACAATTAGAGAGATGTATAATGGGCATTTGATCAGTCAATATCCATTTTACATGGTTGGCCAAAGTGTAAAATAGATGTTGTGATAACTGTTAATGGCTGAAAATTGTTGTTGTGCTGTCCTCTGCATCTACTTCCTTCCCTTTTTGAAGTTATTTGCTGAAACCAATAAGAATCAGCTTTTCCAAATGGCTGGACTGCAGTAAAATTGCACACTAATATAAGGTTTTGAGCACCAAGGACAAGTAAATGACAAATCAAGTTTTGGACAGTTAGTTTGAAGGTCTGACCTTGCAATGGGACTGCACTGTGTGTCCTATTCACCAGGATAAGGGCGTCCCATTCAGAATCCTGATGCCAACATGGCATTAGGAGGATGCAGTGGAAATGGAAGAAGACCTTTGTATTCCATAATTCTTGTAGCATCCTGCAGATGAGCATTTACCTGCTGTTATCATCTGAGTGGGTTATCAGCTGAACAATGCTGAACTTATTAATTTGAATTTATAATCTTTCATTTTTTAAAGAAATTGAAAGAACAGATTTCAAACCCTCAATTAGTTGTTAAAAAAAAACCTCAAGGAGGAGAAAGTGAGGACTGCAGATGCTGGAGATCAGAGTTGAAGAATGTGGTGCTGGTAAAGCACAGTTGGTCTGGCAGTACTCGAGGAGCAGGAAAGTCAACGTTTCGAGCTTAATCTCTTTATCAGGAAACTTCCAACTGGCTGTGCTTTTCCAGAAACACAGTCTTTGATGACAAAGAAAAGAAACCCAATCTAGCAAAAGCATCTTGTTGGGTAATTAGAGCAGAGGACAATGGATGGAAAATTGAAAATAGGCTTGTAATGAATGGTATAATTAATCATCTATTATAATGAGCATTGCAAAGGATATTCTGTCTCTATATCAGGAGTAGCCAATCTACAAATATTAGCTGATCTATGTACTGTCATTAACAAAGTCAACTGACCCAGTTGACATCTATTCTGGATCAACCTCTCTTGTCTAAAACCCATTACCTCTCCTTTTGACATTTGGCATTTGTAGTTTCTACTTTCCCTCATTCTGTAATGTTTTGTAGTCTTCCATTCTGTTCCACTTGCTCCTCCCTACCTTCTTTATGCATATGTTATCTTTTTAAGTATAAAACACATTACTTTTCACTTATCTCTTCAGTTCTGAAGAAGAGTTATGTTCGACTCTGCTTCTCTCTCCATAGATGTGGTCAGATCTGCTGAGTTCCTTCAGCACTTTCCATTTTTATTTCATATCTCCAGCATCTGTATTACTTTGCTGTTGTTTCAGGATGATGGGTGTGTTTTCTTCAATCCTGGAAGAATGCAACTTTGCTCAGACAGCGTAGGGATTACTTAGGATTAGACAGGTATTGCATAAGATTTTCTTCATTCACTTGTGTGATGTGGACATTGCTGGCTCAGCTAACATTTATTGCCCATTTCTAATGTCTTTGAGAATATGGTGGCAAGCTGCCTTCTTGAACTGCTGCTGTCCATAATGTTGCAGGAACATCTGCAATGGCATTAGGGAGGGAATTCCAGGATTTTGACTCAGTAATACTGAAGGAATGGGAATATATTCCCAAATCAAGATGGTGAGTGGCTTGCAGGGAAACTGCAGGTGGTGTTGTTCCCATGTATCTGCTGACCTTGTTCTTCTCGATGCAAGTGTTTGTGGGTTTGGAAGGTGCTGTCTAAGGAACTTTGGTGAATTTCTGCACTGCATCTTATAGATTGTGCACACTGCTGCTACTGAGTGTTGGTGGTGGAGGGAGTGGACTTTTGTGGATGTGGTGCCAGTCAAGAAGGCTGCTTTGTCCTGGATGGTGTCAAGCTTCTAGAGTGTTGTTGGGGCTGCACGCATCCAAGTAAGTGGGGAATATTCCATCACCCTCCTGACTTGTGTCTTGTAGGTAATGGGCAGGCTTTAGGGATTCTATTGGTTAGTTACTTGCTGCAGAATCTAGCCTCTGACTTGCTCTTGTAGCCATTATGTTTATATAGTGAGCCCAGTGAGATTCTGGTCAATGGTTACACCTGGATGTTGATAGTGAGGGATTCAGTGAGGTAATATGATTGAATGAAGAAGCAATGGTTAGACCCTCTCTTCTCAGCTGTTCCCAGACCTTAGTGTGTGTTTCTGGCTAGGTCCAGCCTCGAATTTGCATTTCTGACTGTACCCAGGCCCCAGTGTGTGTTTCTGGCTGTACCCAGGCCCCAGTATGTGTGTTTCTGGCTGTACCAAGGTACCAGTATGTGTGTTTCTGACTGTACCCAGGCACCAATGTGTGTTTCTGGCTGTATCCATACACCAGTGTGTGTTTCTGGCTACTTTCAGGCCTCAGTGTGTGTTTCTGACTGTACCCAGATCCCAGTGTGTGTTTCTGGCTGTACTCAGATCCCAGTGTGTGTTTCTGATTGTACGCAGATCCCAATGTGTGTTTCTGACTGTATCCCAGATCCCAGTGCATGTTTCTGGCTGTACCCAGATCCCAGTGTGTGTTTCTGACTGTACCCAGATCCCAGTGTGTGTTTCTGACTGTACGCAGATCCCAATGTGTGTTTCTGACTGTACCCAGATCCCAGTGTGTGTTTCTGGCTGTACCCAGATCCCAGTGTGTGTTTCTGACTGTACCCAGATCCCAGTGCATGTTTCTGGCTGTACCCAGATCCCACTGTGTGTTTCTGACTGTACCCAGATCCCAGTGTGTGCTTTTGCCTGCTCCCAGGCCTCAGTGTATGCATTCTCAATGCCTGAGGCCTGGTATTTGTGTAGTATGAATGTTACTTATCACTTTTCAACCCAAACCTGGACATTGTCCAGGTCTTGATGCATTTGGACAGAGACTATTTCAGTATTTGATGAGTCACAAATGGTGTTGATCATTGTGCAATCATCAGTGAACATCCCCCACTTATGATCTTATGATGAAGGAAAGGTGAAGCAGCTGAAGTTGATTGGGTGAAGGATATTACCTTAAAAGACTCCTGTAGAGGTGTCCTGTAGCTGAGATGACTGCTATCAACAAACACAACCATCTTCCCAAGTTGCAGTTAATTTGACAATAAGTTTCAGCAGAACTATATCTCATCAGGAATGAGAATGTTGAAGATGGATCTTCAGTTTTTAATGAATATAGCTATAGAGTCTAGGAAATGGTTATCTGAGAAGTCAATATACATTGCATGATTGTGTGATTTAGGTGACTAACCTCTTATTTTACAAGCGCAAACAATGACATGCCTTATTCCAATAGCATTGGACTCAGATTGTCATAGGATGCAACCTGGATGAAGAGGAATTTCCTCCCTCTGAGGGCAGTGAAGCTTTAGAAGATTCTACCCCAGAGGATGGTGGAGTATTAATGATTCAAGGCAGAGTTTGATGGATTTCTAGATAATAAAGATATCAAAAGAAATGAGGGTAGTGCAGAGAAGTGGCATTGAGTTAAAAGCTTGGTCATGAGCTGGATGAATGACAGGATAGGTTAACGGTTCCAAATGTACCCATTGACTGCAGATGCTGGAAACCAGATTCTGGATTAGTGGTGCTGGAAGAGCACAGAGGTTCAGGCAGCATCCGAGGAGCAGTAAAATCGACATTTCGGGCAAAAACCCTTCATCAGGAATAAAGGCAGAGAGCCTGAAGCGTGGAGAGATAAGCTAGAGGAGGGTGGGGGTGAGGAGAAAGTAGCATATACTCTTGCTCCTATCTCCATTATTGCTGTTCAACCAATTTTGGAACAGCAACAGGCAATCTCAGTGGCTTTGGTATAGAAGTGAATCTAGATATCTGGAAGTGTATTGGCCAAATGTAAGAGTAGGAGCGCTTTCCCCCAAGAGACTGATAAGATTCAGGAGGCAGGCAGAATTCAGACAAGTGGAAGACTTTTACTGAAGCAGAGTTAATGTAGGGAAAAGGCCAAAGGATCTTCCCCAAAGCAGGACTCAACCTGAGAAATCAATTTTTCCCTTAACCTTTAGTTCAGATCGGAAGAAAGATCAATGACACACTCTGAATTTATGATACAAAGCAGTATTTTGATACACTTTCTGTTAACAATCACATACAACATGATCACTATGTTTCTCCCTCTTACTTCATATACCCAATTCTATGAGGCACCTAATTGATGATGGGTATCCCTATGGATAGCCCCAGGTTTCCATAATCTCATGGTGTTCCCCTAATCGCATGGTCTCCGCCTTGGGATCTTCCTATGCACCATATTCATTCGCATTCCAAAGTACTCCTTCAGGTCTGTCTCATGCTGGCTTATCTCTAAGGACAGCTTAAATTCTGTTATTCACTCTATTCCATTTAATCACATGCAGTTACTTCTCTTATATTTCCCACTGTCCTAATTATTTACATGAAAGTACAAACGACAGTTTGTTTTAACTTACTTGCTATGTTGAAAACTATCCCTATGATTCTGAAGAATCTTTAACTAGAACCCATTGCTTAATATTGGGAGTAATTAATTTCAAGGAAAAACTATTTACAACAAAACAACTGTAATGGTTGTTCTGGTAGCTGTTTAGGGAGGTATTAAGCTATGTCTGTCCCCTGGTGTTCATTCATTTACTGGGACAATTATTCTTCCATTAATGAGACTGGGAGTATTTACTTATCTGTTTCAAACACATGCTCTTATCAAAACTGTCTATGATGGTTATTACTCAAGGCCCACTTTACTGATTTGGAGTAGCACTGTTCAAAGTACTATTGTTTCGCTTAAGGGCTAGGACAGGCTGTCCAGTCTTGTTTGTCACCCACTTTATGTAAGCAAGCAGTTTATCCAGGTTACATCCTCCAAAGAAAGTCCTAGTCAGCAGAGATTAGATTAGATTACATTACAGTGTGGAAACAGGCCCTTCAGCCCAACAAGTCCACACCGACCCGCCGAAGCGCAACCCACCCATACCCCTACATTTACCCCTAACCTAACACTACGGGCAATTTAGCATGGCCAATTCACCTAACCTGCATATCTTTGGACTGTGGGAGGAAACCGGAGCACCCAGAGGAAACCCACGCAGACACGGAGAGAACGTGCAAACTCCACACAGTCAGTCGCCTGAGACAGGAATTGAACCCGGGACTCTGGCGCTGTGAGGCAGCAGTGCTAACCACTGTGCCACCGTGCCGCCCACTAAAGAGATTATATAATTTGGAGACAAATCTGAGAACAGATATTGTAAATTACAATCCAGATTATTTAACAAGCTTTCAGTGTAATTCTTAATGGTTATCATACTTGTGAGTATTTTGACATAATTCTTCTAATGATTGTACAGTATAATAAACCTTGATTTGACTTGTTCTTTGTTTTGAACATTATTAGGGTGTCATGTCTGACACTTTATCAGCCGGTAACTCCACTAGGCGTAGTCCTGCTCACTTTCAGACACTTCTGAAACCAATCAAGCCATTGGTTCCCATGTGGCAAGCTTTTGGAAAAAGTTCAATGGCAATTTACAAAAATGAAACTCTGAATAAAACATAAAATAAAACAAAGAACTGTGGACGCTGGAGATCTGGAGCAGAAACAGAAATTGCTGGAGAAAAGAAGAGTCACCAGACTTGAAATATTAATTCTTCTTTCTTCTCAATGATGCCGCCAGACCTGCTGAGTTTCTCCAGCAATTTCTGCTTTTTGTTCCAGAATAAAGCATCTCAGTTAACCCTAGTAGATTTTAAAAGTTGGCTCTATTGACTTTACAAAAGAGCATGCTTGTATTAAATAAGGAAGAAATGTATTTGGGTTCACATAGAGATTCCAATTTGATAAATCAGGGAGATTCATGGGTCAGGTGTACAGACTCTTCTCTCTGAAGATCAAAGATCTATGAAATTGGTTTGTAGCGTGTGTAAACCTTGATCTACTTCTGAGCTCAACTTCACCTCCATGGGAAGGCAGGTGAGAGAAAACCTGATAGAATTCAATGTTAATCTGATCCTGAAAATTGTTCTGATTGCAGTGGGATGTCAGGAGGAATTCTCAAGATTGACTTTTGTTTCCTTCACATTTTTTCTCTGCACAATGTTGTTGGCGAGGTGAGAAATAAAGGGGAATCACAATGCTCAAGGGATCCTGATTCTGTATTTCAGGATCGATGGAACAGCTGCTCTTCTCCTGTCAGTTTTGTACATTTCTGCATTTGGCTGCATTTCACATGTGAAAGTTGATTGCACATTGTTCAATGTAATTTAGACTGAAGTAGGGATCAGGTGGAGAGGGGAAGATGAGGAATTAGCCCAAACAATTGTAAATGTAGTTATGCAGAGAGATGAGTCAGGCTTTTAAAATAAAGTCAAAGAAGATTTGATTTAAAATGAATCGTGTTTTATAAGATTATGAGAAGTTTTACTCAATATAATGAGATATGAAAAGCATGTCTTTCAAAATAGCTTGTGATTGGGAAACAATTTATAGAACAGATTTTCCCTGGAGGGAATGTCACTGTAGGGGTTAAATGTCTGTTACAATAAATTAAACATTATTTTATCTGAGATCATCATGAAGATGTTATTAGAACTGACATTTTGTGGAGAACGGTAGATAGTTGTCTCAATCTTCTTTGAATTTGTGATGAATTAATTCAGATGATGCATTAAATTGTTTGATTGAGAAACAAAATAGAAACAACTGAGAAGGCTAATTGACCATTGTGTGCTTCATCAGTACAAAACTTCATAAATGTGTCATTTTCATTTAAAAAGCTGCCCATAAAGCACATGAACAATTAAAATCTATAACAACCTGGAGAAATGGGACATTATCTACTCCATTAGGAGAAGCAAAAATACAGGATGGATTCTGGTGTGGTTTGATTGCTGTGGATTATGGCAAGGTGTGTGGAAGAATCAGACAAGAAGTCTGGTGAGGTCCACCTCAACATCAGAAGCATTTTATTCCATTTTACTAATATTTTGCCAAGGGTGAGGAATATTTCCCATGAGGTAGAGGCATGTTACCAGTTAAGGACTAGTTATTATTGCTAGTTAAGCACCTTGTTAACAGCCAGACTCACTTAATTAATATTCACCTTCCTGTTTTGCCAAACACACCAAACAAACTAGACATTGAGCATTTTCAACAGGAAACCCAAAGCATGCACCTGGTTAATTCAGCTCACTGCTTGTTGCAAAGGACCTCTATGTTACTTAGAACCAAACAACTTTTCAGGACTTCAATCGCATGTACTCACTGTTCAGTGACATTAGCATTCAACATTTGCCAACCCCTCATGACCAAGATTGAGCCTCTGTTATTCACTGGCAGGGGGCTCGAGAAGTAACCTCTATTGCAGGATGCACCAGCAGACAGGTTTGAAAGATTGCTTCAAGGACACTTTGTGCACACAGACAGGGACCCAGTTCACAAACTGGAGCAGGCTGCATCTCATTTTACTTCATGCTTATTCACTTAGAACCTACCTTTATGCTCACAGCATCTATACCTTGCCTTGACAGGTCAGTTGGTGCATTGGTGGTTCTCAATGCTCTTGGTGTTGAAGTATTGATGTGCTCCTTTGTGCAGGCACACAGACAAGCTGTTTGTCAGTAGAGTTTGTCTGGATAGGGAGGAGGCATCTTGCTGTACGGCACAACAAGGTGCCAATCTAAGAAGAGCATGTGCCAACTGCCTGCACATCAAACACTACACATTTGACAAATGTTCCGAGCTTTGGAAGTACCAGAGAAGGCAAAAAAGAGGAGATGGTGAATGGGAAAAAGGAGGTGAGGGAAGTCCTGAGTGTTGACAACGAACAAAGAAATTATTGCTTTCCAATGAGGAGAAAGTGATAAGAGCAAAGTTAACATGTATGTATATAAATGCATAGAGTATGGTGATTGAAACTGGAGAAATGGAAACAAAAAGTGCTCTGGGGTTTATGACATATCAGCATTGGCAGAAACATGGCTCAAGCTAGAACATGACTGGAGACATAACATCCCAAATTATAAGGTTTTTAGTAGAAACAGGATGGGTAAAAGGGGATGAGGTGCAGCAGTCTTGGTCAGGGATAATATCATTGAACAAAATATTATCCTTGAACAAAATACAACTCCTGAATTAGAATCCATATGGTTGGAAGTGAGAAACAAGAAGGCAGCAATGACCTTGTTGAATATTTATTCTCGACCTCCAAATAGTGGAGAGGAAATAGAAAAGTGTATTTGTCAGCAGATTATGGAAATCTGCAGGAAAACTCAGGTTGTGATAGTCGATGATCTCAATTACCCCAGGGTAGACTGGGGAGAATGTAGAGTATGGAGAGTGGAAGGGGAGAAATTCCTGCAATGTGTGCAGGAGAACATTCTGGAACAGTACATTTCCAGTCCTACCAGGGAGAGGCCTGTGCTGAATCTGGTCCTAGGAAATGAGGCAGGCCAAGTGGAGAATGTCAGAGTAGGGGGAGCATTGGGAAATAGTAATCAAAACATAATAAAGGTCAATATAAAGTTGGAAAGGATAAAAATCAGTAAATGATTAAGATCCCAGATAGAAAATGGGCAGATTTTAGCGGTCAAACAGTTGAACTGGAACATGTTAATTGAAATCACATTTTGATAGATAAAACAGTGGCTGAAAAATTGGAGAATTTCAAAAGGAAGCTGAATAGGGTGCAAGCTAGGTATATACCCATGTCAAATAAATATGGGCAATGCATAGCTAGAGTATCCTGTAGGAGATTGTTGATGAGAAAATAAGAAAGAAAAAGGAGGTATATGATGCATACTGTAATAACAATAGCATCAGATATCAGGAAGAATACCAGAAATGCAGGAGAGAGGCTAAGGCTGAAATAAGGAAAGCTACGAGAAAGTAAGAGGAAACAATGGTAGGTTGTGTTAAAAAAATGCAAAATGTTCTTCAGATATATTAATCATAAAAAATTAGTGGATGATAGAGTGGCATCCATAAGGAACAAGCAGGTAAAACTGCTGACTGAAGCAAAGGATATGGCAGAGGTACTAAATGAAGATTTTGCTTCTGTCTTGACCAAATCAGAAGATGGTGATGATGGCCTGGTTGAGAATGTGGGTATTGAGCAACACAACAGTATAGTGATAGAAAAAAGAAGTCCTAAAAAGGTTGGCAGCACTCCAGTTAGAGAAGTCGCCAGGCCCAGACGGATGCATCCTAGCTTGTTGAGAGAGTTAATGAAGAAAATTGTGGAGCCAGTGACAAGAAATTTTCCAGGCCTTTCTGGACATAGGACATGGGAGACCAGAGATTGGAAATGTGACACCATTGTTTAAGAAAGGGACAAAGGATTGTCTGAGAATCTTGTCAGCTTGACATCAGTAGTGGGAAAATTGACAGAGGCCAAAATATGGGATAAGATAAATATAGACTTAGAGAAAAATAAATCAAAGCTAGACAGCCAACATGGCTTTACCAAGGACAGATTGTGTCTGACAAATTTAATTGAGTTCTTTGAGAAGGTGAGACAGACAGTAGATGAGGATTATGCTGTGGATATTGCATATCTGGAACTTCAGAATGCATTTGGCATGGTGCTACTTGGCAGGTTGGTTAGCAAGTTAGAAATTTAGCGATTGATGGATCCTTGCCAGCTTGGATTAAAAGTTGGATAAAGGATAGTAAACAAAGAATAGGTTTAGATAGTCATTTCTCAAATTGCAGATGAGTTGAAAGTAGAGTTCCCCAGAGATTGGTGTTGGGACTCTTGGTTTTTCTGATTGATGTGAATTATTTGTAGATGGGTGGTGAGGGCAAAATCTCAAAATTTGCAGATGGTAGGGAGAATAGTGAATTGTGATGATGCTGAGTGACTTCAGAGGGACATTAGTAAGTTGGCCAAATGGGCAGATAGAATTCACTGCAGAGAAATGTGAGGTAGTGCATTTAGGCAGAAGAAGCATGAAGAGACAATACACGCTCAATGGTCCAACCTTAAGGGGAATACAGGATCAGAGGGACCTCAGATTCATAAAACATAGAACAGTACAGCACAGTACAGGCCCTTCAGCCCGCGATGTTGTGCCAACCTTTTATTCTACTCTAAGATCAGGCTAACCGACATACCTTGCATTGTACTATCTTCCATGTGCCTGTCCAAGAGTCATTTAAATGTCTCTAGTGTATCTGACTCTACCACCACTGCTGGCAGTATATTCCATGCATCCACCACACTCTGTGTAAAGAACCCCCCTCTGACATCTCCCCTAAGCCTTTCTCCAATCACCTTAGAATTATGCCTCCTTGTGGTAGACATTTCTGCCCTGGGGAAAAATTGTCTGGCTATCTACTATCTATGTCTCTCATCATCTTGTACAACTATCAAGTCACCTCTCATCCATCTTTGCTCCAATCAGAAAAGCCCTAGCTCCCTGACCTTTCCTTCATAAGACATGCCCTCCAGTCCAGGCAACATCCTAGTAAATCTCTTCTGCACCCTCTCTAAAGCTTCCACATCCTTCCTAGAATGAAGCAACCATAACTGAACACAACATTCCAAACATGGTCAAACCAGGGCTTTATACAGCTGCAGCATAACTTTGCAGCTCTTAAACTCAATCCCTCTTCAACTTAAAGCCAACACCTTCATAACCACCCGATCGACTTAGGTGGCAACTTTGAGGGATCAATAGATGTGGGTCCCAAGATCCCTCTATTCCTCCACACTGCGTTAATCCTGCCTTTACCATGTAATCTGCATTCAAATTCAACCTTTCAAAATGAATCAGTTCACACTTTTCCAGGTTGAAATCCAGCTCTGCATTCTGTCAATGTCCCGTTGGAAAATAGAAAAGCCCTCCACATTATCCATAACTCCACCAACTTTCGTGTCATCGACAAACTTACTAACCCACTCTTCCACTTCCTCACCCAAGTTATTTATAAAAATCACAAACAGCAGAGGTTCCAGAATAAATCTCTGTGGAACACCACTGGTCACTGAGCTCCAGGCTGAATCTCCTACCACCCTCTGTCTTCTATGGGCCAGTCAATTCTATATCGAAACAGAAATTTCCCTGTACCCCATGCCCTTCTTACTTTGTGAGTGAGACAACTGTGGGGACCCTTTTCAAACGCCCTGCTAAAATTCATATGCACCACATCCACTGCTCTACCTTCATCAATGTGTTTTGTCACATCCTCAAAGAATTCACTAAGACTTGTGAGGCATGACCTGCCCCTCACAAAGCCATGCTGACTATCACTAATCAAACTATGCTTTTCCAAATAATCATAAATCCTATCTGTCAGAATCCTCTCTAATAATTTGCCCACCACCAACTTAAGACTGACTGGTCTGTAATTCTCAGAGTTATCCCTAATTCCCTTTCATGAACAAGGGAATAATATTTGCCAGCCTCCAATCATCTGGTAGTACTCCAGTGGACAATGAGGATGCAAAGATCATCGCCAAAGTCACAGCAATCTCTTCCCTCGCTTCCTGTAGCAACTTTGGATATATTCCATCTGGCCTAGTGGGCTTATCTATCCTCATGTTTTTCAAAATGTCCAGTACATCCTCCTTCTTTACATTAATCTGTTCAAGAATATCAGCCTGATTCATACTGTCCTCACAAATGTCAAGCTCCCCCTCACTATTCATTAAGGATCTCCCTTACCTCCTCCAACTCCAGACACAAGTTCCCTCCACTATCCCTGATTGGCCTTACCCTCACACCACCCTCACTCTTGTTCCTCACATAAGTGTAGATTGCCTTGGGGTTCTCTTTAATCCTATCCACCAAGGATTTCCCATGCCCCTTCTAGCTTTCCGAAGTCCATTCTTCAGTTCCTTCCTGAATACATTTAACCTTCTAGAGAACTGTCTGATTTTTGCTTCCTCAACCTTAAGTAAGCTTCCTTCTTCCTCATCACTAGGTGTTCCACATCTCTTGTCATTCCAGGTTCCCTCACCCTACCATCCCTTCTTTACCTCAGTGGACAACCCTAGTCAACACTCACAGTAAATGCTTCCTAAACAACCTCCACATTTCTGTTGTACACTTCACTGAGAACATCTGCTCCCAATTTATGCTTCACAGTTCCTATCTAATAGCATTGTAATTCCCCAGCCCCAATTAAATATTTTCCCATACCATCTACTCCTATCCCTCTCCATGACTATAGTAAAGGTCAGGGAGTTGTGATCACTATCACCAAAATGCTCTCCCACTGAGAGATCTGACTCCTGATGTGGTTCATTGCCAAGCACCAAATCTATTAGGGCCTCCCCTCTAGTTGGCCTATCTACATATTGTGTCAGGAATCCTTCTTGGACACACCTGACAAAATCTGCTTCATCCAAACTATTTGCACTAAGGAGATTCCAATCAATGTTGGGGAAGTTGATATCACCCATAACAACAATCATGTTACTTCTGCACCTATCCATAATCTGCTTCCCAATCTGCTCCTCTGTATCTCTGTTGTCATTAGGGGATCTATAGAAAATTCTCAGTGAAGTGACTGCTCCTTTTCTGTTTCTGACTTCCACCCATACTGACTCAGTCAACAAACCCTCCTTGACGACCTCCCTTTCTGCAGCTATGATACAATCCCTGATTAGCAATACCACTCCCCTACCTCTTTTAGCCCCCTCCCTATTCCTTTGAAACATCTAAAACCGGAACATCCAACTATCATTCCTGCCCCTGTGATATCCAAGATTCCGAAATGGCCACAACATTCCTGATGAAGGGCTTTTGCCCGAAACATCGATTTTCCTGCTCCTCGGATGCTGCCTGACCTGCTGTGCTTTTCCAGCACCAATCTAATCTGGACAACATTATAGTTCCAAGCACTGATCCATGCTTTGAGTTCATCACCCTTATTCCTGAGACTTCTTGTGTTAAAGGAGACACACTTCAACCCATCACATTGACTGCAACTTTGTATATGAACTCCTGAAGGTGGTCAGGCAAGTTGAAACAGTTGTTAAGAACTGTTATAGGATCTTTGGGTTTATAAATAGAAGCATAGGGTATAAAAGCAAGGAAGTGATCCTAGACCTTTACAAACCATTGTTCGGATCACATTTGAGTATTGTGTTCTGCTCTGGGCTCCTTATGTAAGGAAGGATCTTAAATCCCAGGAGAGAGTTCAAAGGTGATTTACCAAAATGAAACCATGATTGAAGGATTTTAGATACAAAGTAAAATTAGAAACATTGGGCTTATTCTTCGAGGAGCAGAGAAGATTCAGAGGTGACCTTATTGAGTTGCTTAAAGTTGTGAACAATTATAACAGGGTAAAGAAGGATATTCAATTTCCACTAGTTAGTATGGCAGTAACTAGGGTTCACAACTTCAAGGTTATCAACAATACAGCTGGGAATAAGATGAGGAGAAGATTTATTGCGAGAGTAATTAAGATTTGGAAGCACTGCCTGGGAGAGCGGGGGTTGCAGATTCGATAAGTGAGGTTAGATCACATGGAACTCAGGAACAGCTTGCCAATTGGATACAAAATTTGCTTGATGGTAGGAGACAGAGGGTAGTGATGGAGGGCTTTTGTTTTGGACTGGGGGCTTGTGGAGAAAGTGAGGGCTGCAGACGCTGGAGATCAGAGCTGATAATGTGTTGCTGGAAAAGCGCAGCAGGTCAGGCAACATCCAAGGAACAGGAGAATCGAACACATTTCCATCTCTGATCTCCAGCATCTGCAGACCTCACTTTCTCCTCAGTAACTAGGGTTCACAACTTCAAAGGTTATCAAAATACAGCTGGGAATAAGATGAGGAGAAGATTTATTGCGAGAGTAATTATGATTTGGAAGCACTGCCTGGGAGAGCGGGGGTTGCAGATTCGATAAGTGAGGTTGGATCACATGGGACTCAGGAACAGCTTGCCAATTGGATACAAAATTTGCTTGATGGTAGGAGACAGAGGGTAGTGATGGAGGGCTTTTGTTTTGGACTGGAGGCTTGTGGAGAAAGTGAGGGCTGCAGACGCTGGAGATCAGAGCTGAAAATGTGTTGCTGGAAAAGCGCAGCAGGTCAGGCAACATCCAAGGAACAGGAGAATCGACGTTTCGGGCATAAGTCCTTCTTCAGGAATCGGAGGAAGAGATCTTCTTCAAGGAAGGCATCCTTGCAAGAGGGTTCGCAGTCGGTTAAAATCTTCGAGGAGAAAGTGAGGACTGCAGATGCTGGAGATCAGAGCTGAAAATGTGTTGCTGGAAAAGCGCAGCAGGTCAGGCAGCATCCAGGGAACAGGAGACTCGATGTTTCGGGCATAAGCCCTTCTTCAGGAATCCTGAAGAAGGGCTCATGCCTGAAACGTCGATTCTCCTGCTCCTTGGATGCTGCCTGACCTGCTGCGCTTTTCCAGCAACACATTTTCAGCACTGGTGGCTTGTGACCAGCAGTGTTCCATAGGGATTGGGCCTGGACCCACTGTTGTTTGTCATTTATATAAACCATTTGGAGGAGACCATAGGAGGCCTGCTTAGTGAGTTTGCAAATGACAGCTAAGTTGGTAGTATGGTGGACTGTGAATTTATCTTGGAGTGCAACAGGATCTTGATCAACTAGGTCAGTGGGCTGAGGAGTGGCAGATGGAGTGTAATTTAGATAAATGCGAGGTGTTGCATTTTGGTGAGACAAATAAGGGTTCAAGTAGAACATAAAAACATAAGAACTAGGAGCAGGAGTAGGCCATCTGGCCCTTTGAGCCCAATCCACCGTTCAATAAAATTATGGCTGATATTTTCACAGTCCAACACACCACCAATTTAGCTGTCATTTGCAAACTCACTAAGCAGGCCTCCTATGGTCTCCTTCAAATTGTTTATATAAATGACAAACAACAGTGGGTCCAGTCCCGATCCCTATGGAACACTGCTGGTCACAAGCCTCCAGTGCTGAAAATGTGTTGCTGGAAAAGCGCAGCAGGTCAGGCAGCATCCAAGGAGCAGGAGAATCGATGTTTCAGGCATGAGCCCTTCTTCAGGATTCCTGAAGAATGGCTCATGCCTGAAACATCGATTCTCCTGCTCCTGTGATGCTGCCTGACCTGCTGCGCTTTTCCAGCAACACATTTTCAGCTCTGATCTCCAGCATCTGCAGTCCTCACTTTCTCCTGATATTTCCATGGCCTCAGCTCCACTTAGCCACCTTCTCACCATAACTCTGAATTCCTTTACTGTTCAAAAAATTATCTATCTTAGCTTTAAAAGCTTTCAACTACTTCACAGGGTCGGGAATTCCACAGATTCACAGCCCTCTGGGTGAAGAGGTTCCTTTTCAATTCAGTCCTAAATCTACTCACCCTAATTTTAAGGTTATGCCCTCTTGTCCTGGTTTCACCTGCCAACGGAAATATCCTTTCTACTTAGACATACAGTTGCTTGAAGGTTGTGCCAGTGCTAGACAGGATGGTAGAGAAGGCTTTTGGCACACTCGCCTCAATTGCTCAAACCATCAAATGTAGGAATTAGGACATCATGTTGTGGTTATACAGGATGTTAGGGAGGCCAATTTTACTATCTGCAGTTCTGGTTGCCCTGCTATAGGAAGGATATTGTTCAATTGTAGAAGGTTCAGAAAAAGTTTCCAAGGATGTTACTGGGACTGGAGTGTTTGAGTTACAAGGAAAGGCTGGATAGGCTGGGACTTTTTTCTCTGATGAATTGGAGGTTGAGGGATGACCTTGTAGAGATTTGTAAAATTAGGATAAGGCATAGAAAAAGTGAATAGCAAACGTCTTTTCCCTAGAGTAGAAGATGTTCAAAACTAGAGGTCTTAATTTTAAGGTGAGAGGAGAAAGATTTAAAAGGGAACCTGAATGGCAACTATTTCATATAGAGGGTGGTTCATATATAGAATGAACTGCCAGAGGAAGTAGTAGATGAGGTACAATTACAATATTTAAAATACATTTGGACGGGTTCATGAATAGGAAAGGCTTAGAGGGATATGGGCCAAATGCAAGCACAAGGAAGTGGTTTAGTTTAGGAAACCTGCCTGGCATGGATGAATTGGAGTGAAAGGTCTGTTTATATGCTGTATGACTATAACGCTCTATGACTATAGGTTTCAAGAGAGACCTGAATACATAGAACAGAATAAAATATCCTTTACTGTCACTGTACTGAAATACAGAAGTATAGGAGTACAGTGAAAGATTTACAATGTCACCTATCATGACATCATCTGAGGTGCAAAGTACCTTGGTACAGATCTTAGATACAAAATGAGGAATGAAAACGAAAAGAAGTTGCATTACCTTACAGTGATTGATGATATAAGTTAGAAATAAGACAGAGTTAAAAGGATAAGCATTAGACAGATAACCAAATTATAGATAAACATTACATTACACTAGCAGAGCATAGGGACGTCCACTCGTAGGCTGACCAGCCTTGCAAGCCACAGACCATCCACACCAGACTCCACTACAACAACTGACCCTGCTCTGCTCTGGCTCTCAGCTGATCCACACTGCTCCAGGCCTCCATCCCGCTCCTCTCTGGCTATCAACCGCTCAAAGTTAAGTTTTTCTTTAATCAAGAAACAAACACTTAAAAAATTTTAGTAAAGAAAGAGAGAGGAAACTAAGGGAAGAAAAGCAGATAGATTACCAAGCCCTGGGCTGAGAACACAAATACTGTCTATAGAGTCATGGAGCTTTACAGCACAGAGACAGACCCTTTGACCCAAACTGGTCCATGCTGACTAAAACTGTCCATCTATGCTAACCCCATTTCCCTGCACTGGCCTATATCCTTTTAAACCTTTCTTATCCATGTATTTGCCTTGGTAAACACAGAGGAGAAATATTCATTGAGGACCTCACCCATCTCTTGCATTTTGACAAATACATGTCCACTTTGGTCCTTGAGGGTCCATAGTGTCTCTCTCATTATTCTTTTTCCTTTAATATACTTAAAGAACTCCTTTGGATTCACCCTAATCTCAGCCAAGGCTATCTCATGCCCCCTTTTCGTCCTCCTGATTTCCTTCTTCAGTAAACTCCTGGATCCCCTGTACACCTCCAGGGATTCCCTTGATCCAAGCTGCCTGTAGCTCAGCCACGCCTCCTTTTTTCTGGTCAAAGCCACAAGATGTCTTATCATCCAGGGTTTCCTATTCCTGCCAACCTTGTCCTGCACCCTCACAGGAACACTTTTACAGGCCTCATACTTGCTGTAGATCCCTCTGCCTGCAAAAGAAAAACCTACTCCAAGCAACCTCTGCAAGCTCCTGTCTAATTCCATCAAACTTCACCTTGCTCCAGTTTTGAACTTGAACCTGCGGACTAGTTTTGTCCCTCTCCATAACTATTTTAAAATTAATAGAACTGGAATCATAGAATCCCTACAGCGTGGAAACAGGCCCTTCAGCCCAACAAGTTTACATCGACCCTTTGGAGACTAACCTACCCAGACCCATTCCCCTATATTTATCCCTGACTAATGGGCATAACCTACGCATGGGCAATTTAGCATTCCCAATTCACCTAACCTGCACATTTTTGGATTGTGGGAGGAAACCAGAGCACCCAGAGAAAACCCACACAGACACAGGGTAGACACAGACACAGACACAAACTCCCCACAGACAGTCGCCTGAGGCTGGAATCTAACCAGGGTTCCTGGCGCTGTGAGGCAGCAGTGCTAACCACTGTGTCACCCCATGTACCTGATCCCAGGGTTCACCCTCACTGTCACCTCAGTCACCTGTCCAAATCCATTTCCCAAAAGTAGGTCTAATTTTGCCCCTTCCAGAGTAGAACCCTCAATACACTGTTTGAGGAAGCTTTCCTAAATGTACTTAACAAATTCCACCCCATCTAAGCCCTTAACACTATGGCAGTCCCAGTCTATGTTAGGAAAATTAAAAAGCCCTACAAGTCTCTCCAATCCCCCTGGACTGGCTGGGTAGCTCCTTCAGGAGCCAGTGCAGACACAAAGCAATCGAATGGTGTATTGTAAAATTCTATTTATTCATATAAATTGTAATGTTCAAAGTCCTCAGTCCAGTAATTGAAGATGCACTGTAGTCAGAGATACAATCCATACACAGCGACTTCAGTATAGGAGTTGGGACTGTACAGGACATTAGTTCGGCCACTTTTGGAATATTGTGTGCAATTCTGGTCTCCCTCCTATCAGAAGGATGTTGTGAAACTTGATACAGTCTTTGAAAAGATTTACAAGGATGTTACCAGGATTGGAGGTTTTGAGCTTTAGCGAGAGGCTGAATAGGTTGGGGCTGTTTTTCCTGCAACGTCAGAGGCTGAGGGTTGATCTTATAGAATCATGAAGGGCATGAATAGGGTAAATAGACAAGGTCTTTTCCCTGGGGTCGGGGAGTCCAAAACTAGAGGGCATAGGTTTAGGGTGAGAGGGGAAAGATATAAAAGGAACCTAAGAGACAACTTTTTCAAACAGAGGGTGGTATGAGTATGGAATGAGCTGCCAGGGGAAGTGGTGGAGGCTGGTACAATTGCAACATTTAAAAGGCATCTGGGTATAGGAATAGGCAGAATTTGGAGGGATATGGGCCTGATGCTGGCCAATGGAACTAAACTGGTTTGGGGTATCTGGTCAACATGGACAGGTTGGACCGAAGGGTCTGTTTCCGTGCTGTACATCTCTATGACTTATGACCACAGGCAGTCACCTGATTGGAAACTCACTGTGTAGGGATCCATCCACAGTCTGGGGATTGGGCAGTGGCCTGTCCAGTAGGGCCAGTGCCAGTAATCAGGGGAATTGTAGATGGTCAGTCAAGGAGCTGCAAACACAGTGGTCAGGGGCCTGGTCAGTCATAGAGTCATAGAGATGTATAGCATGGAAGCAGACCCTTCGGTCCAACCCGTCTATGCCGACCAGATATCCCAACCCAATCTAGTCCCACCTGCCAGCACCTGGCCCATATCCAACCAAACCCTTCCTATTCATATACCCATCCAAATGCCTCTTAAATGTTGCAATTGTACCAGCATCCACCACATCCTCTGGCAGCTCATTCCATACATGTACCACCCTCTGCGTGAAAAAAGTTGCCTCTTAGGTCTCTTTTATATCTTTCCCCTCTCAACCTAAACCTACGCCCTCTAGTTCTGGACTCCCCAATCCCAGGGAAAATACTTTTTCTATTTATCCTATCCATGCGCCTCATAATTTTGTAAACCTCTATAAGGTCACCCCTCAGCCTCTGACGCTCCAGGGACAACAGCCCCAGCCTGTTCAGCCTCTCCCTGTAGCTCAGATCCTCCAAACCTGGCAACATCCTTGCAAATATTTTCTGAACCATTTCAAGTTTCACAACATCTTTCTGATAGGAGGGAGACCAGAATTGCAACAATATTCCAACAGTGGCCTAACCAATGTCCTGTACAGCCGCAACATGACCTCCCAACTCCTATACTCAATACTCTGACTAATAAAGGAAAGCATATCAAACACCTTCTTCACTATCATATCCAGTCATGTCCAGAGGCTGATTGTTCAAGTCAGTCAAACGTTTGGGGTAAATACTGTCCTGTGAAATCGTACATTATCATTAATTAAGGCCCTCTTTCGAAGGCCAAAATTGCATGAGGGAACCAAGGCTGGGGAGGGGGAAAACAAGCCTTTGTAAAAGTGGAAACAATTATGGTGATGGCAGGAAGTATGTGGAACAACATCAAGAAGCATGTTAGTCTCTGGGATGGGTGTAGGGATGGTTTGATGATGACAGCAACTATGGCTTCCACAAGGGGAGCGTAGAGGAGCAGGGTGGCAGCATTAAAGGTATAATGTTGGGGTTCAGAGAGCAGGGTGGACAGTTGGAGGTCAAGTTCAATGTGGTGGGCCTCCACATGGGGTGATGGATGGAAATGGGCAGTCAGGGTAGAGTGAGATAATAGGAAATGGATGCTGTGGGGAAAATAGCTGGTGCCCAGGTGGGACCTGTGAGCTGCAGTCCCTGCTGTCACCTGCTGTTCTGTAGATGTGAAATGCAACTGGAAAATATCTGGAACAATGTCCAGGATGGGCGAAGTCAGGGTCAGTTTGATGGGTGAAAGCATAGAGTCCCCATTTGCTAGACATTACGACATTGAAGGGACAAATACATGAAGCAGCCATTTACAAAGCCCAGTTACATTGAATTTACAATCATTTCATTATCCATTTGCTATGCAGAGTTAAGGTCAGATAAAGGTCAGATATTGGTGAAATGTGATGTGTATCATACCATTGGTGCTTGCAAATTGAATCTGGGCATCTCAATAATTACTGACGTCAGCAGCAATGACTTAAAAATGGACAAATACTGGCTAAAGATGAACTATTGATCTTGTACTTTCCAAGGAAACTATTGGAGACACACACCATTGCCTCATCGTCTGTCATGGATGTGTAATGATGATCTGTACTGAATGCAATGAGACAGTGAACTGTGACAATTGCTAGTGTGGGGCCTGAGGGCTGTAGGGTCGGAAGCCATCTCTTCTGGTGGCTGTGAAGATTACTGTGACTCTGAACTCCTACGTCAGTGGTTGAGTTTACCATGAATAATTCCCCTTCTCAATCTCTCCCCTCACCTGAGGCATGGTGACTGTCAGGTTAAACCATCACCAGTTGTCTCTCACTATTGAAAAAGTAGCATGTAATCTGGTTGTATTATGGCTCTTTTCTTTTAGATTAGATTCGATTCCCTACAGTGTGGAAACAGGCCCTTTGGCCCAACAGGTCCATGCCAACCCTGCAAACAGTAACCCACCCAGACCCATTTCCCTCTGACTAATGCAAATAACACCAAGGGCAATTTAACATGGCTAATTCACCTGATTTGCATATCTTTGGACTGTAAAGGAAACCCACACAGACATGGTGAGAATGTGCAAACTTCACACAGACAGTCGCCTGAGGCTGGAATCAAACCCGGGTCCCTAGTGCTGTGACGCAACAGTGCTAACCACTGAGCCACTGTGCTGCAATTTATGTAGATTAAAATCATTTATCAATGTTGCCATAACTTTGTCGCAATTCCCATTATTTCTTTAAATATACCTCATCTCAAAATGTGGATACTGCTAAAAGATTAGGGCAGCATTGTGGTTCAGTAGTTAACACTGCTGCCTCACACCAGAGACGTGGGTTTGATTCCTGCCTCAGGAGGAGGTATATGTCTGTGTGTGTGGAGTTTTCACATTCTCCCCACGTCTGCATGGGTTTCCTCAGGATGCTCCAGTTTCCTTCCACAGTCCAAAGATGTGTAAGTTAGGTGAATTGGCCATGCTAAATTGCCCTGTAGTGTGCATGGAAGGTGAATTAGCTGTGGTAATGTGAGGTTTCAGGTATGGGACTGGGTCTGGGTGGCATGCTGTTCGGAGGATTGGTGCAGACTCGATGGGCTGAACAGATTGCACTGTAAGGATTCTATGAAATACACTGCTCATTAGATCTATACCCTGCCACATATGACACCTTATGTTTATTATTTCTTGTCTATACCAAAACTGAACCTAAAGTCTGAATTTGGAATTAAGATAATCTCTCACTCTTGTATAAGTGTCATATTTAACTAAGAGTTATCTCACACCCTTTCCTAGCTACCTCCCCTCCTGAAATATCATGTAGCCTTGAATGTTCAGCTTCCAACCTTAGTGACCTTGTAGCCAGGTCTGCGTGACATGGTGAATGTGAAAAGAATGTAGTCTCTTGTGGGAAAATGCAGAACTAGGAGTCAAAATAATTGGTAATACATAAAAGAGACTTTATGCAGGATAATCTTTTATCACCAAAACTGGAGAGTCTTTGAAACTCTTTCCCTCAAAAGCCAGCAGGAGAATATCTGATGGTTTGAATAGTTTTAAGGCAGGAAGAGAGAGACTCTTAGTAAGCAAGGGGATGAAAAGTTATTGGGGTTACGTGGGAATGTGGTGTAATCAGATCAGCCAAGATCTTATTGAATGATGGAGCAGGCTCGAGGGGCTGAGTACCCTTGCTCCCATTTGTACCTCTTTATTGAAATAGAAAAAAGGAGTATTCCAATTGGGGTATTGGAAAGCAATGTGCAATCATATTAGATTCTGTTTGTTGCTGACAATGGATATATCAGAAGAGAAAATATCCACCTACCTATTGATACCACATCTAAGCTATTGAGTTTTACCGAGGTACCTCACATTATTCATCTAAGTGTATAAACGAGTCATGCTGTGTGACACTACCAGTGTACTAATTTGAATAGATTCCTATAGTGTAGTGACCAGAACTACACACAATACTCTAAAGGTGACTAAACACAACTTTTGTACAGCTGCAAAATAACTTGCCAACTTTATACTCAATACCCCGACCAATTAAGTCAAACATGCCACATACCTTCTTTACCACCTTATCCACTTTGTGCTGCCACTTTCAGGGAGCTATGGAGTTGCATCCCAAGGTCCCTCTGTTTATCAATACTCTTAAGGGGTAGCACCATGACCTGAAGACCTTCGTCTTGCATTTGACCTCTCAAAATGCATCACCTCACACTTGTCCAGATTAAACTCCATCTGCCATTTTCTCCACCCAACTTTTCAATCAAGTTGCCTCTTATACTTCTAAATTCCAGCAGACACAAGCCTAACCTGGCTAAAGCATCCTCATAAGGTAACTTGCCCACTTGAGGTATTAGTGTCGTAACCTTCTCTGAACCGAGTCCAATGCATTTCCATTCTTCCTTAAATAATGTAATCAACACTGCATAATACACCAGCTGTAATCTCACAAATGTCATTATAACTGAAGTTTAAACTCCTTATTTTTGTATTCAATTTCCTTCACTGGATTAGCTTTATTCATTTATTTGTGAGATGTCTTCATAAGGACCAACAGCTGAAACCTATCGTATGGTTTTACAGTAAAGAATGTTAATAAATTATTTGGAATTATATTGGAATACTGGAGGCTACAGGAAGGATACATGCTACAAGGCCAGACACTAACAACAGTTCATTCACTTTAACTGAACTGTAAGTTAATAGAGGAAACAGAAAAGCTGATCTGGATAGAATCTGGAGAGCCTTTTGTAATTCCCAAATGATCTTGCATCATTATGTAAAGATAGAAATTGGAAATAAAAGGACAAAAACTAGTAGATATTAGCAGGATTGACTAAATACTTTGCCATAGAGATTATAAAGAGATTTTTAAAAGTGGCATATGAGGTGACAAATGAAAAAAACCCTCAGAATTTGGAACTGACATCTGAAAGTGATTCATCTACAGTGAGGAGAAAGATTAAATATTTCTCAAGCCAGTGTTGGAAGCTGAGAGAGTCTGGGAGAAAAGCGAAGGTAATGTTCAAGAAAATCACTGTGAGAGTGAAAAGGCCCTTCAAACACATAGATAAGATTTTAAATGAGTTTTGCTGTAGTGGCAGGAGTCTTGAATGATCAAAGTTTTACAACAGGATGAAATTTCTTAAAAGATAAAATTAGACAGCTCTGGCATAATGACTGAATGGACATGTACAGTGAGATTCTGTGATTTAACCAATTTTGATTAGATTACCTACAGTGTGGAAACAGGCCCTTCTGCCCAACAAGTCCACACCGACCCTCCGAAGAGCAACCCATCTTCCTACACCCAATACTACAGGCAATTTAGTATAGCCAATTCACCTAATCTGCACATTTTTGGACTCTGGGAGGAAACCGGAGCACCCGGCGGAAACCTACGCAGACACGGGGAGAATCTGCAAACTCCACACAGGTGGGAATTGAACCCAGGTCTCTGGCACTGTGAGGCAGCAGTGCTAACCACTGTGCCACCGTACCGCCCTAAATGAAGATGCTGAAGACAAAATTGGAATAAACTAAGTGACAAATGAACTATTAGAAACAGATATGAAATATGTCAAGGGAGGAGATGTACTTCATGCTGGTTGAGGAGGAAACCAGCTCAGCGTTGAACAGAACTCTAAGCTTGATTCACACTGAAACCACGACCAAGGAATGGAGTGAAGTCAATTTGATCTTCCCAGGTAACTCCAGAAAGTTACAGATCACCAGGAAACACGGGCTGCAGTTGTGCAGTATCATAAAATCATAGAATTACAGTATCATACAGGGTAGAAGAGGCCCTTTGGTCCATCAAGTCTGGACTGCCAAAGCTACATTACCTATATACCTTCCTCTTGCCTTTGACCTTCCAAAATGCATCACCTCGCACTTGTCCAGATTAAACTTCATCTGCCATTTCTCCACCCAACGTTTCAATTTAAGAATTTTCTTCAATAGTTTCCCTGCCAATGATGTGAGATTCACTAGCGTGCAGTTCCCCAGTTATCTTTACTACCCTTCCGGAAAGTGGAACATTAGCTGTTCTTCAGTCCTGATACATCCGCATGGTCAGAGAGGAATTAATATGTTATGTGATGGCCCTGTGATTTCTTCCCTCGACTCCCACAGCAGCCTGGGATGCAACTTATCTGGATCAAGAGATTTGTCCACTTTTGAATCTGCCAAAACTTTCAATACTTCTTCACTCCAATGTCAATCTGCCCCAGAACCTCACTATCCAACTTCCTGAATTCTGCACTAACATCCGTCTTTTCCCAAGTGAAGAAGATTGTGAAGTATTCATGTAAGACTCTACCAATGTCCTCTGACTCCATGCAAAGAGAGGATTTGAAGTTAACTTCATATCTGCAGTTTACGTTTCAAGGTGAAGTTTGCAGATGAGAAAGAATAAAACAAGAACAAATCGTGGGAACAGTGCTCAATTGAAAAGTGTGACGCTAGAAAAGCACAGCAGGTCAGGCAGCATCCAAGGAGCACGAGATTTGATGTTTTGGACATATGTCCTTCATCAGGAATGATTGATGAAGGCCTTATGTTCAAAGTGTCAATTCTCCTGCTCCTTGGATGCTGCCTGACCTGCTGTGCTTTTCCAGTGCTACACTTTTCAACTCTGATCTTCAGCATCTGCAGTCCTCACTTTCTCCTAGTGCCCTGTCAGACAATTCTCTGAGACATCTACACTTCCAATTCTGGCAGTTTAGACATTCACGTTTTGCTATGATTTGAGGTCACAACTTCAGCAGCTCAGGTCCCAGGAATTCTTTCCTTAAACTTCTGTGTAACTTTCTGCTCATCTTAAACTTATCTCATTGATCAAGTTTTTGGCTGACAATCCAAATAGTATTTACATAGAGGACCACTCCTGGTACTTTGTAGTATATGGCATCACTACCAGAACATGAAACTAGGTAAGAATTGCTTGAAGTAGTTTGTTGCTGAAAAATATGTTGCTGGAAACGTGCAGCAGGTCAGGGCTTCTTCAGGGCTTATGCCCGAAATGTCGATTCTCCTGCTCCTTGGATGCTGCCTGACCTGCTGTGCTTTTCCAGCAACACATTTTTAGCTCTGATCTCCAGCATCTGCAGTCCTCACTTTCTCCTAGTTGAAGTAGTTTGTTGCCACCAAACCTCCTTTGTCTTTGCTTCGTCTTGGCCATATTTAATGAATGATGCTGGAGGAGAGATTACGTTAAAGAATCTAGAGAAGAGGCACCCTTTTTTAGATAATAAGAAGGCTGCGTGGTCGTAACAAGTACTACTAAATTTGATTTGATTTGATTTGGTTTATTGTTGTCAAGTGTACAGTGAAAAATGTTGTCTTACATACTTTACAAGCAGATTGCATTGTACAGTGTGAGGAGAAAGTGGGGACTGTAGATGCTGGAGATCAGAGTCAAAAAGTGTGGTGCAGGTCAGGCAGCATCTGAGGAGCAGGAGAGTCAACGTTTCGATCATAAGTCCTTCATCAGGAATGAGGCTTGTGGCACAAGGAGGCTGAGAGATAAATGGGAGGGGTGTTGGGGCTGGCAGGAAGATAGTTAGGAATGTGAAGGTAAAGGTTGCTGGGAAGGTGATAGGGAGATGGAGTTGGGGGGGGTTGATGGTGATAGGTTGGAGTGGAGATTGGAGTGGATAAGTGGAAAGGAAGCTGAACAGGTAGGACAGTTCAAGAGGGCAGTGCCGAGTTAGAGGGTTGAATCTGGAAAAAGGTAGGAGGAAGGGAGATTTGGAAACTAGTGAAATCGACATTGATTCCATATGGTCGGAGGGTCCCAAGGCAGAAGATGAGGTGTCCTTCCTCAATTCATCAGGTGACTAGGAGTTAGTGGTGGAGGAGGCCAAGAACTTGCATGTCCTTGGCGGAGTGTGAGCGGGCATTGAAGTGATCGGCCATAGGGTGGTGGGGTTGATTAGTGCGTGTGTCCTAAAGATGTTCTCTGAAACATCCCGCAAGCTGGCATCCCTGTCTCCCCAGTGTTGAGGAGACCACATCGAGAGCAATGGACACAGTAGATGAGATGTTTGGAGGTGAGGAAAATCCCTGTCGGATGTGGAAGAATCCTTTGGGGCCTTGAATGGAGGTGAGGGGGGGGAGGGGTGCGTGCAGATTTTACGCTTCTAGCGGTGTTTAGGGAAGGTGCTGGGAATGGATGGTGGGGTGGGTGGGGGCTGTGGACCTAACGAGAGTGTCATGGAGGGAATGGTCTCTGCGGAGTGCTGAAAGGGTTGCGGGGGAAATACATCTCTGGTGGTGGGGTCTGACTGTAGGTGGTGAAAGTGGTGGAGGATGATGCATTGTAGGTAGAAATGGCAGAGGATGATCCAGCCCCCCAACCTCTGGTTACCTCCAACTGCAACAAGGATAGAACCCTCCTAGTCCTCACCTTCCACCCCACAAACCTCTGGATACAACACATCATCATTCACCATTTCTGCCCCATATAGTCAGATCCCATCACCAGAGATATATTTCCGTCCCCATCCCTTTCAACATTCCACAGAGACCATTCCCTCTGTGAGTCTCTTATTAGGTTCATGCCCTCCCAACAACCCACCCTCTAATCCTGGCATCTTCCCTTGACACCACAAGAGATGTAAAACATGTGCCCACACCTCCCTCCTCACCTCCATCCAAGGTCCCAAAGGATTCTTCAACATCTGGCAGAGATTGTCCTGCACCTCTAAACACCTCATCTACTGTGTCCATTGCTCTTGATGTGGTTTTCTCTATATTGGGGAGACAGGATGGCAGCATGCGGAATGTTTCAGAGAACATCTCCCGGACACATACACTAAACAACCCCACTGCCCTGTGGCTGATTGCTTCAAACTGCCCTCTCACCTCACCGAGAATATGCAAGTCCTGGGCCTCCTCGACCGCTAAATCCTAGCCAACTGACGACTGGAGGAAGAGTGCTTCATCTTTCACCTTGGGACCCTCTAACCATGTGAGATCAATGTCAATTCCATCAGTTTCCTCATCTCCCTTCCCGCACCTTATCCCAGATCCAACCCTCCAACTCAGTACAGCCCTCTTGAACTATCCTACCTGTCCATTGTCCTTCCCACCTATCCACTCCACCCTCGACTCCGACCTATCACCATCATCGCCCACTTTCATCCATCAATTGCATTCCTAGCTACCTTCCACCCTGCTCCACCCACTCCCATTTATGTTTCAACCCTTTCCTCCCCTCTGCCGCACCCCTCCCAGCCCCACCCACCCACCATCACACATTCTTGATGAAGGGCTTATGCTCAAATCATCGACTCACCTTCTCCTCAGATGCTGCCTGACCGGCTGTGCTTTTCCAGTGCTATAACTTTTGACTCTGTATTATTTAGTGCATCAGAGGAACAGAATGACACTGAGAAGGTGCAGAGAGAGATCAACATTAGATTTGGTCTGGCATAATTAGATGGACCTGAGGGAGTTGGTATAGACACAAGCACTCCCTCTGAAAGCAAGAGTAGAACCCATTGTCTCCACTTACATACCTGTGTGTGAAATCAGTAGAATGGGTGAAGCCAATGTAACATGAACATTAACCCCTTCAGAGAGATTGCTTATGCAACACCTCCCTCCAAGCTTTTCTGCCCATAGCTACCCCATTATACAACCAGTTATATAACTATATTTCATTTATCACTATACTATCTCCCCAACCAAGCCACTGATTTCATAAAGGACCAATTTACCTGGACCGTCTCAGACTCCTTCCTACCCTTCCTAGACCTCTCCATTTCTATCTCGGGCGAACTAATCAACACGGACGTTTACTATAAACCGACCAACTCCCACAGCTACTTAGACTACACCTCCTCCCACCCTGCCCCTGTAAAAACGCCATCCCATATTCCCAATTCCTTCGTCTCCACCGCATCTGCTCCCAGGAGGACCAGTTCCAATATCAAAAAGATGGCCTCCTTCTTCATATCAAAGACCGCAATTTCCCCCCAGACGTGATCGACGATGCCCTCCACTG
>NC_057743.1:2177550-2177949 GCF_004010195.1 Chiloscyllium plagiosum
TCAGAGAACACCTCTGGGACACCCAGACCAACCAACCCAAACACCCCGTGGCTCAATACTTCAACTCCCCCTCCCACTCCACCAAGGACATGCAGGTCCTTGGACTCCTCCATCGCCAGACCATACCAACATGACGGCTGGAGGAAGAGCGCCTCATCTTCCGCCTAGGAACCCTCCATCTGCAAGGGATAAACTCAGATTTCTCCAGTTTCCTCATTTCCCCTCCCCCCACCTTGTCTCAGTCCCAACCCTCGAACTCAGCACCACCTTCCTAACCTGCAATCTTCTTTCTGACCTCTCCGGCCCCAACCCCTTTCTGGCCTATCACCCTCACCTTATCACCCTCACCTTAACCTCCTTCCACCTATCGCATTTCCAACACCCCTCCCCCAAGTCCCT
>NC_057743.1:2178051-2194080 GCF_004010195.1 Chiloscyllium plagiosum
TCCTTGGATGCTGCCTGACCTGCTGTGCTTTTCCAGCAACACATCTTCAGCGCTGATTTCATAAATGCAGGCACTTTGAATGTTTCATGCATTTGATTTGATTTGATTTATTCTTACCTCACACCAAGATACAGAAACAAGTATAGTTTTGCATACTATCCAGGCAAATCATACCTTACATAAGTATATTAGTGTAATAGAACAGAATTCAGAATATAGTGTTGCACCTACAGAGAATATGCAGAGCAAGATCAATTCTGATATAATGCAAGGTTGTTGATAAGTCTGATAACAGCAGGGAAGAAGCTGTTCTTGAATCTGTTGGTACATGTTTTGCATCTTCTGCCCAATGGAAGAGGGTGGGAAAGAGTATAACCAGGGTGGGAGAGGTCTTTGATTATGTTCCCGAGGCAGCAGGAGTTAATGGATGGAAGCCTAGATTTTGTTCACAATTCACTGTAACGTTTGCAGTCTCAGGCAGACCAGTTGCCATACCAAACTGTGCAGCATCTGGATTGGATGACTTCTATGGTGCATCTATAAAAATTGGTAAAACATTGGGGAGATGCCAAATTTCCTTAGCCATCTTCGAAATAGAAATATTTACTCTGAAGAAGCTCTCAACCATCTCCACCTCAGCACCATTGATATAGACAGGGCATGTCCTCCACCCCACTTACTGATGACAATGATCAGCTCCTTCACTTTGCTGACATTGAGGGAGAGAGTTTTAGTTTTACACCGTACCACTATGATGATTATCTTGCTTGTATACTCTGTCTCGTCCTTGTTTGAGATATGACTCACTACTGTGGTGTCATGAGGAACTTTTGTAAATGGAGTTAGAGCTGAATTTAGCCACACAGTTGTGACTTTACAAGAAATATAGTAAGGAGCTGAATACACAGCCTTGTAGTACACAAGTGTTGAAGATTATCATAATCTTTCTCAGAACTCACTATTTTCTGATTTGGAAGAATATTGTCTCTTTCTTGAGGATTGTTAACTTTGATTCTGATCTGTGGATCATTTCCTTACTGGAAAATCTTTTATTTCTCAGATATCCTTCATAAATGATGTCATTCTTTGCAGAAAACGTAGTTAGTCCCTTACCTTAAATGAAGGACTCTTAATTATCGGAATTTACTTTCTGAACAATAGTTACTCTGTTGAAAGAAGCACTTGCATAAGTGATTCCTAGGCTCCTTGCTGACATACTTGTGTCATCGATAGCCATGGGCGAGGTGTCGGAAGACTAGAGGTTGGCTGACATGTAACCATTGTTTAAGAAAGGTGGTAAGGAAAAGCTAGGAACTGTAGACCAGTGAGCCTGATTTCAGTAATGGGCAAGTTGTTGGAGGGGACTTTGAGGGATAGGATTTACATAAATTTGGAAAGGCAAGGACTGATTAGCGATAGTCAACATGGTTTTATGCATGGGCTTCGGAAATTGTATCTCACTACTTGATTGAGTTTTTGAAGAAGTGACAAAGAGTATTGATTAAAGCAGGGTGGTGGACTTTGTCTATATTGTCTTCAGTAAGTTCCGCATGCTTGACTCATAAACAAGGATAGATGATATGGTGTACAGGAGAATTAGCCATTTGGATATAAGATTAGCTTGAAGGTAGGAGACAGAGGGTGCTGATGGAGAGTTGCATTTTGAACTGGAGGCCTGGGACCAGCAGTGTGCCACAAGGATCAGTGCTGGGTCCATTGATTATTGCCATTTATGTAAATGATTTGTATGTGAATACAGGAGGAATGGTTGGTCAGTTTGCTAATGACACCAAAATTGGTGGTGTAGTGGACAGCAAAGACGGTTACTCAGAGTAAAATGGGAGCTTGATCAGATAGATTGATGGACAGAGGAGTGGCAGATGGAGTTTAATTTCAATAAATGTGAGGTGCTACATTTTGGTAAGGCAAATCAGGGCAGGACTTACACACTTAATGGTAAGGTCCTGAGGAGAGTTTCCAAACAAAGAGTCCTTGGCCTGGAGATTCATGGTTCCTTGAAAGTGGAGTCTCAGGTAGACAGAATAGTGAAGAAGGTATTTCATACTCTAGCCTTTCTTAGTCAGTGCATTGAGTATAGGAGTTGGATGGTCATGTTGTGGTTATACAGGAGAATGGTTAGGCTACTTTTAGAATACTGTGCTCAATTCTGATCTCCTTGCTACAAGAAAGATCTTGTGAAACTTGAAAGGGTTCAGAAAAGATTTACAAGAACATTGCCAGGATTGGAGTGTTTGAACTAAAGGAAGAGGCTAGGAATGTTTTCCATGGAACGTTGGTGGCTGAGGGGTGATCTTATAGAAGTTTATAAAATCATCAATAGGGTGAACAATCAAGGCCTTTTTCCAAGGTAGCAGAGCGTAAAAATAGAGAGCATAGGTTTAAGGTGAGAGGGGAAAGATTTATAAGGGACCTAAGGGGTAACTTTTTCACACAGAGGATGATGCTTGTATGAAATGAATGGCCAGAGTAAGTGGTGGAGTCTGGTACAATTACAACATTTAAAGGCATCTGGATGGGTATACAAATAGGGAGGGTTTAATTATGGGCCATATGCCGGCAAATGGGATGAATTTAATTTAGGATATCTGGTTGGCATGGGCGAGTTACACTGAAAGGTCTATTTTTATGCTGTACATCTCTATGACTCTATGACTATGTGACTCTCTGACTTCTTTCCTTAGTTTCTGGATCAGGCTATCACTTTCTAATTGGGTTCCATGATGATTCAGCGAAACACCATGAAGTCATTTACTGGTCAACAATACTTCATTTTTGGACCAGTGTTTGGACAGCTCCTTGCCTTTGAACCAGTTATTGATTCCCTCCAATCTTTTTATTCAACTTGAGGTCAAAACATGTGTACAGGTTCATAAGTAAAATTGATCAATTGCAAACAGCATTCATCTTTTCAACGTGTTTCTATGTGTTGTAGTGTAATGTGTAGCATTCCTCTGCTTCTGACTATTATTCCAATTATGTTGTGTTCTTTTATTCTATTGGCTGTAATTTATATTTCTTCAAAATGGAAACTGGTTTGTAGGACAGTAACACTCATTCATATTTGGAGATAGTGAGGACTGCAGATGCTGGAAAGTCAGAGTTGATGAAATATGAAGCTGGAAAAAAAGAATAGCAGGTCTGAACAGCATCAGAGGAGCAGGACAATCAATGTTTCAGGTAGGACCCTTCATCTGGACTGAAATGTCAACTCTCCTGTTCCTCTGATGCTGCTGTGCTTTTTCCAGTCCCCCACTTTTTCAAACTCATTTATATGTCAAGCACTAAATGAACAGGATGTCCATTTATGTGGACAAATTCTATGTCTTCTGCTTCATCTAGATGTCTCAAGTATTCTCTCCAATAGAGGCAGATTGTCAAATGTAGGCATCTGCTCTAATAGGAGGGTGTGTTCTACTCTATAGACTTTTTTAGGTATGTGATTATCAATTCAATTGATCTTCTGAAGCTGTGTCTTACTTCTATACTTTGGCTGGAAATGACCTAGAGTTTTACAAATAATGCATTCCTTTGTGACAGTTTCAGATTGTGCCTGTGAGATCTTGTTACATAACATTGGGTTTTACAATCTGTGATTTGGCTTTTTCTCAGCATTGGCTTGTTACACGACTCTTTACTGAACTTGTATCTTATAAACTGAATAGAATCTGATGTCTTCATGAGGTAGTGTTGATCTCTTTTCAGGAGGTTCTGCAGCACTTTCTGCTTTTAGCACAATGTGAGTGGCTTTCTTCAAAATTAACTTTTCTTCAGACTGTAAGAAATCTGACAAGATGTCATCAAAACTCCCAACAGTAATTTTGGCTCTATGATTCTGATTTATTCAGTTATCATTGATTTATAACAACAAGATGAAATCTATCTTTAGATTCTCTTGAAAGCTGAATATGTTTACTGAATTTTACTAAGTCAAGCATTGTACTTATTCTTAAGTTGAACTAATTATCATAAGCTTTCAGAATGTCCTCAAAAGTTTCCTTGCTGTCTTGACAGTTAATAACACCATGTACAATTGGGCCCATTGAATATATTAGTGTATTTAATTAGCCAGATTCAATCTTCATGGAATCATAGAGTCAAAGAGTTATACAACATGGAAACAGATTCTCCAGTCCAACTTGTCCATGCTGACCAGATAGCCGAAACTGATCTAGTCCCATTTTCCAGCAGTTGGCCTATATCCCTCTAAACCCTTCCTATTCATGTACCCATCCAGGTGCCTTTTAAATGATGTAATTTTACCTGCCGCCAGGTACAATTTATATTTTCCTGCCTTTCAGTGTATACTTTGATCTACACAATTTTATTTCATGTGTATCTGCACTTGATCCATAGCCTATGATGCCCAGACATTTTAAGTGTTCATCCAGATGTTTTTTAAATGTTGTGAGAGTTCCTGTTTCCACCACTCTATCAATCAGCATGTTCCACATTTCTACCACCCTCTAAGTGAAAACAAACGTTTGTCATTTCCCCTGTAAATCATTTAGTCCTGATCATAAGCCTGTGCTCTCTGACCTTAGACACGTCTGCTATGGGGAAAAGATTCTTGCCATCTAGCATATCTGTCAGATTCTCCCCTCATGTTCCAGGGAAAGCAAATTCAGTCCATCAAGTCTCTCTTCATAACATCCACATCCAAATCATTTATGTATGTAACAAACTGCAAAGGTCACAGCACTGTCCTCTGTGGATACCACTGGTCACAGGCTTCCAATCATAAAAACCAATATTCAACTTACAAGCCAATTTTGGATCTAGTTTTCCAACTTGCTGTGGTTCCCACAGGCTCTTATCTTTCCATGTAGAACCTTGTCAAAAACATTACTGAAGTCCATGTATACCATATAAACTGCACTACCCTCATCAATATAGATAATCACCTTTCAACAAAAGACAATTAAATCAGTCACACAGGATCTCCCTTCAACAAAGTTATGCTGACTATCCTGATCAATCCCTGCCTTTCCAAGTGTTGATTAATATTCTTCTGTTAGACCTTTTTTCAATATGGTTCTTTAAATTTGCTATTTTCAGCTTAAATAAATTCTGATGCCATGCCAACTCTGTAGCCTCTGTCTTAATTTGACTTTCTAACCCTTTAATTGTTTCTTTAAGCTGCATCTTGTGGAGCACAGTGTTGACGGTGGAGATGCTCATTGCAAGAGGTAAGAAGTCTCTCTTACACTCCCTTGTCTTCCTTTTTTGGTCTTCACATCATTTTTTATAAAGATATTCCCTTAGGTATCCCTGACTTTACCTCTCGGAGCCTTCAGTCGCTTCTTGAAGAGTGTCTTTCACTAAGCCCTGTGACCTTTCTACAAGTAGCTGATTTTCCCTCTTTTTCTTAGCCCACAATCCTGCCCCAATACTTCTTATCATGTTCTGAATGGAAGCCTCTCACACATACTCTTCTGTGGCTACAAAATTTACTTGTGAAGCTCCAAGGGTACAGTTGAAAGTACAAGAGAAACCAGGCTCAGATGACTATTTCAACCCAACTATGAACAAAGATATCCCTCAAGAACTGCATGTGGATGTTGTTGAACCTGAATTTGAAGATCATCTCCACAGTAATCTCATATTTTTTTAGTCGTAGCTGAGCAGAGCAGATTCAGCAAATGATGCCAGATGATATCCAGCTGCAACAGCTCAAGAACATTGTTATCTAGAGTCCTGACAAACCCCTCAACAAATGCGTTTTTTGCAGTCATTCTGGGATGACATATGACTCCCTAGGAATGTAATTTTCAATGGTAAACAAGTGACTATTCCACAAGCTCTATATTAAGATATGTTTGATCATAATAAATAGGTTATGTTGGCATTGAGAAAAACCAACGGACAGGCATATGATTCAATCTATTGATTGGGCATTAAGAAGGACATTGATCAACTGTTCGAGTCATATCATACATACCATCAATTGACAGAAACTGATTTTCCATAAAAATTCCTTCGGTGCTGTGCTGCAAAATACAGCTAGTGTTTTCTATGTCCAAGGATATGACCACATGCTGGACACTGACCATTTCATAAGATTTCTTTTTATGCGACAAATAAGGTATCTTGATTGTAACAGTTTGAGACTCATTAATCACCATATTCAGTAAATTTATTGTTCCTCAACAAAGTGTGCCTGATGAAAGTCCACAGTACAGTGGTGTACCCTCACAACTCATGCAGTAAATAAGGTAGTAGGTACATAACTTGCTTTCTTCTCTATATTCAATCTGATGATATTGCAGAAAGTTCGAGTAGTGAAGTCCACAATCAGCAAATACAAAGCTAACTATCAAGCATTTCAAATAGCTATGTTAAGTCTATGAGCTACTCATCTGAGCAATAGTTTACCCTCACTTGCAGGTCTCAATTTTAGATCCTCACAGTTACCCCCTCAACAACCATTACCACCTAACTCCATGTACACTATACATTATTGATAACAGGGCAGGAAATGTACAAGAGCATGATCATTGACCCTGTAAACATTTATCCCAACTTGAACCAGGTTAAAGCCTCAGAGTTAGACATTTTCAGATTAGTTCATGGCTTTGTAGATTAATACTACAACATTGTGTACAGCCCAGGTCATACAATATTGTTTTAGATGACAATCAAATCTTATGCTGAAATTGATGACTCATAAAGTCATACATGATCAATCATCAGTTTGTGTAGTGTAATGATTCTGATGCTGAAACTAACAGACCTACCAGTAACTGGACATCCATAATGCATCATACACATTTATCCAGAATGACAGACTTTGCACAGCTATGTCTTGATAATTGTATAAAGACTAGATGCAGTTAAATTACACTTGCCACGGTGTTATCTTAATGATAATGTCAATACATAATGCACATTTAGTCAGTTAACACATCTTTGGGTGCAGAGCTCAAAAGAACAGGCTCTAAGAAAAAACTCAGAATAGAAGCTTTGATCAAAGAGATGTGAAAGGATACATGTGCACAGAAAATCAAACGCTGTTCTATTGAAGGAATATTTGGCAGAAAGTCAAAAACAAACCATAGAACGAATGATGAATAAGAAACCTTCTCTCATTCCTCTAAAATTTACTATTCTGAAGTAGAAAACATCAGCTATCCAACCACTGATGGCATCACAGCTATTGGATCTGACTTTGTTTTATACTCTTTGGTTCACAATAAACTCAAGCAAAAGGCCCCAAAGGTATAACAAAAACACCATTTTGTCTTTTGTGTAATGGCTTTATTCTTGTTATCTGTAATTTATTGTTGATAACTTTATTTTTCTATCCCTAAAGGACCTTCAGTAATAACTTGTAGTAAAGTAACCCTTGATCTGTTTAAACACAGGTTCGGTTGATGGTCTACTTTGACTTAATTCATTACAAATTAAAAATTAAGCTTCACAATTGTTCCACAGTTCACTCACTATGTTGTGAACACAAGCTGGTTTTCTTGATAATTAGACCTGTGGATCTTGGACCTTTTTAATAGAAGCCTGGAGTAGAAAACTTACAGGAAACATACAGTGATCGCCCTCATATACTTGTTGAATTTTATCTGGAGTGTTATATTTAATTAAAGGCGCCACCCATTAGGAAATGTATGAACGTGTTAGAGAAGGAAAAGAGAAGATTCATGAGATTGAGGGTGGGTGAAATAAGTGGATATGGTGACAGCTGGGTATGGTAGAAGCTGAGTGCTGTATAAGCTAATGGTTCTGAAAGTGTTAATGCTGAAGTTACATTAAGTTCTACCCATTCTAACACATAGTCTGTGGGTGGAGAAGAAGTATTCTAGCATGATTCCTGGTGGGTACAGACATGTCTTCTCTGGCTCCTGATAGTCATGGTAACATATGCCTAACTAGTCAATGTAATTTGTACGTATTACACACTGCCTTTTTCAGAGAGCTCTGTGGAACAAAACAATTACCTCATTAGGAGTTCAAACTTCCTGGATAATTGCCATGGAGTTACTGCACCAGGATTTCCACAGAATTTTGATGTAGATCTTGCATCATACAGGTGGTCTTCGACAAACTGGAGACTGGAAGATTTGGTTCAGTGTCTGAAGCGATATAGTATGTAGGGTGGCAGTAGCTAAATTTCTCTTCCAGAGAGTTGACACAGACACACTTAGTTGAGTGGCCTCCTTCTGTACTGATCTACTCTATGATTTGTTCTATTATTTGAAAGTGCTGCCGAGTTATCTAACTAATGAGAACTGGGGCAGTTCAGTCATAGCGGTGAGCTGGATTGGCTACCTTTCATTGTTTGAAGCTACTGACTGTGATAGAGACGGTGAAATCATTGCATTGCCTCGTGTTCTACAGATTGAGTTATTATTGAGGCAAAATGTTTTTCCTTCTCCTTTAGACAATTCATGCAATATTTTGGCCAGGTCTCAGTTAGTCTATAATTTGTACAAGTGAAAACACTGAAGTCTGAGTTGGATCATATTGTACCTGTAATGATTATCTTAATTGACCAATTACTTGACCATGCAGAAAGTCTTTCAGTCCTTTTACCATGGGCTGAACAATATAAGCTGGCTTCAAACTGAGCCCAACCTTCTGCCAAAAAACATTTTGTTCAGTCAAAGCTAATTGGGTGTAACCTGCTGTGACTCAATTGTCCTCAAACTCCTCTCAAAGTAGTATGTGTGGGAAACTAAATAGTTGATATTTGACAGTGAAATGCAAGAGATTCTCATGAAAAATGACAAGCTAATAAATAAAACTGATTCCATTGATGGCATCAAACAACAACAGATTGAAAACTGTTGACTTGTCACTAAATTACTTATAATTCCTTGCTCCAAAAAATACATGCTGTCAAAGGTTTTCATTTTGCACCCATCAGGACAGATGCAAGAATACCACATTTTAGAGGGAGCAACAATGCATACTGCATGAAAGGAGATGTTAAGTGGTTGCCTGGTTATCTCTGATTGGTCAAGACTTTGCCATGGAACCTGCATCAATAACTAACATCCTCAAAAATCTTTTGTTTAATTCACAAGTGGTCGAGAAGAGGACAAATTTCTATATGTGAATAAGTGAAGTTTCTAGCAAATACAAAAAACACATTGGAAACCTGACTGATTATAATAATTTGGCAATTAGAATAATCTTTAACGTAGTCAGGATAGTTCAGCAAATACTGTCCTTTCACAGAATATTACATGGACAAGCAACTTAATTTGTGAACATAATTCTTTGGACCACACTAAAATAATTCCAAACTTATGATCCATCTATCAGAAATCTATGCGTGCATTGTTGAACATACTGTAGCCAAATCTGACCTGAACTGATAACTAATGAACAAAATTGTCTCATAAATGAATTATCTAAAACCAACAGGATAATTAATGAGGAGAGCCAGTAGATGGAGACTCACATTCTAATATTCTGTGGAAATACTTGAAATAAATTTCAAACCATTGTCAGATTTTGTCAAGGTGGAAAGGAGACACTGAAGGGAGGAGAGAAATTCAAGGAGAGGAAAAGGGGTTTTGGATTCATTGGGATACATAGAGTGAAAGGACAACTCAGCAGATGAGGCATGAATTGCCAGCTGCTAAAGATGAGTCGGTGTTGTGTGAGATGGTCTTCAAACCACAAGTAACCACCACTGTCACTCCTTATGCCGCACGGGAACTGCAGGCTTACTTGAAGCAAGTGGGACAGCTGTGATCACAGATGATGTATACCATGTTGAGATAACAACAACTTATGCAGTGCCTTTTGCATAATAAAGCATTCCATGGCACTTACAATGACCATGACTACGATCACAGAAAACCATGGTTTTGTTGCCCCTGCTGTGCACTAACTGTTAATCAGATTAAAATAAGTTTATTCACATGCTGCTAATAATATTGTGAGACATCAATGCTGACCCAGTTCCCTTGGGAATAAGAAGCATTAAAAACATTAATCACTGGGCAAAGTGAGACATGTCCATCGCTGCAAATGAGGATGTGCCAGAATTTGTAGGGAAATTGAAGGGCGATTAAGAAATGGTTTTAAACTTGCGTAACCAAAACTAGTCACTCTGTTCTTAAAAATCAAATAAGTTCAGAGCTGTTTCTAAAACAAGGTAAAAACAATGACTGCAGATGCTGGAAACCAGATTCTGGATTAGAGTGGTGCTGTAAAAGCACAGCAGTTCAGACAGCATCCAAGGAGCAGGAAAATCAATGTTTTGGGCAAAAGCCCTTCATCAGGAACCAACCATGTCACACCAATCTCACACAATCAAGGACTACCATACTTCAAGAGAATGGGGAATGGATGCCAGATATCTCTGCTCCTGTAGTAATATCAAATTTGATCTCCCCTTGTTTGAAGGAAAAGCTTCAACTGGTTTTAATAAAAATAGACAGTGTTGGAGAAACAGCAGGTGTGCCAGCATGTGCAGAGAGACAAACTCAGTTGTGAAGAAGGGCTATATCAGACTCAAAACATTAATTTTCTGTTTGCAGATACTGCCACCATGCTGAGTTTCTCCAGCACTTCTTGTTTTAATTTCGGATGTCTAGCATCCACAGTATGTTGTTTTTATTTAACTAGTGTTACTCTTTGGGAAATGAGATTGTGTGGAGATGGAGTTGCTGTAGTACTCTCCAGATTATCCTTGCCCAACCTAGCAGTTTGGGGCAATCTGCTTGGGTGTGAAATTAGATTAAGAGATAGATAAACACAGGCCATTTGGCCCAAATAGCTCAAGCTAGCTTTTATGCACCATTCAAGCCTCCTCCCACTTTTTTTCACCTAAATGCACCATCATAATTCTTTTTACCTTCACACTATCGGCTTATGCAGGTTCCCAGTAAACACATATACATTGTTCCCTTCTTGTGGTGGTTCCATATTTGTAGCATACTTTTGTGTGAAAATATTTCTTCTGAATTCACAAATGGATTTCTTTGTGACTTGGGTTCCTTCCTATCAAGAGGAAATATTCTCTGTATCCGCTCCATCAAATTCTTTCAGAATTTTAAAGGACTCTATTTGGTCACCCATCAACATGCCTTTCTCAAGAGACGATGCCCAGTCTGTCTGTTCTCTCATGTTGTGTAAGCCTATACATTTCTGGTTTCATACTCATATATCATCTCTGCACTTTTTCAGTGCCTCTATGAATTTTATCACATGGTGATCAGAACTGCATGTTAAGTGTGGTTTTTAATTTCATAGGAAATATCAATTTGGCCCTGGATCCTGCTCTGTTATTTAACAAGATCAACAGACGATTTGATTGAGGCCTTTGCTCCATTTTCCTGCTTGCCCAACCATAATTTTCAACTCAGTGTCAGCCTAAAATCTTCCTCAAATATTTTCAATGACTCTCCATTGTTTTCTGAGGTACAGATTTTCAAAAAATATCTTTTGAGAGAAGAAATCAGATACAATTTTACCATTTCTTCCCTATTCCTCAATTTTATGTCTCGAAATTTAAAGCCTATTGCCTGTGTTATAGCCTTGCTAATCAATGGCACAAAATTTAGTCACTGGTTATTTTAGACTCTGAGATCCCTTTGTCCCTCTTCCACATCTAATGTCTCACCATCCAAGTCATGTGACTTCCCTTTTTCTTCTCACCAAAATGTGCAACTTCATATTTATCTGGGTTGAATTGTTTTGGTCAATCTATTGGTCTCTGCAAGAGCAGTAATATCTGTAGTGATTGTAATGAGGTCAGCCAGGTGGAGCTCATAGATTATGATTGGGGTCGTTAATCTGGTCCAATCAGGGAAACCTGGCTGACAGGTAAGAAAAGGAGTTGTTGACCTTCCCCCTTACTGTTTTGATCACATAGCACTGCCCTTTGATGTGAAGGGCAGTGTTTGTCATTGGCCACCCGGGTGTTTTCCTATCTTCCTGGTGGTGGAATTTGAATAAAGATTGGTGCACTTTGTGTCTTTCACTGTGTCTTACACCTGCACACATGCACCATGGGTGCTGGGGATAAAATAAGCACTACCGCACTTAGGTGGTAGTGTGGGGGTTAAAGGGGATAAAAAGGAAAAAAAAAAGAAAAGAAAAAAAAAGAGAGGAAAAAAATAGAATGTAATTGCAAATATAATTCTAAAAAAAAAGAAAAAAAATGAGAAAAAAAGAAAAAAAAAAGCAAAAGAAAAGGAGTTGTTGACCCTCCCCCTTACTGTTTTGATCACATAGCACTGCCCTTTGATGTGAAGGGCAGTGTTTGTCATTGGCCACCCGGGTGTTTTCCTATCTTCCTGGTGGTGGAATTTGAATAAAGATTGGTGCACTTTGTGTCTTTCACTGTGTCTCACACCTGCACACACACACTATGGGTGCTGGGGAAAAAAATAAGCACTACCGCACTTAGGTGGTAGTGTGGGGGTTAAAAGAAAAACAAATAATAAACTGCAGTGTTCCCTACCCTCCCCTTCACTGTTTTGATCACACAGCACTGCCCTTTGATGTGAAGGGCAGTGTTTGTCACTGGCCATTCTGGTGGGAAAAAAAAGAAAAGGAGTTGTTGACCCTCCCCCTTACTGTTTTGATCAGATAGCACTGTCCTTTGATGTGAAGGGCAGTGTTTATCACTGGCCACCCGGGTGTTTTCCTATCTTCCTGGTGGTGGAATTTGAATAAAGATTCATGCACTTTGTGTCTTTCACTGTGTCTCACACCTGCACACACACACCATGGGTGCTGGGGAAAAAATAAGCACTACCACACTTAGGTGAAAAAAAATAAGAAAAAGAAAAGAAAAAAAAATAAACAGGAGTTTCTACACACACACACTATGGGTGAGATAAAAAAAAAAGGAGTGCCAGACATCCTGTTCACTCTGTGAGCTGGTCTAGGGGATCTGGATCAGTGTCAAAGATTCTTCACTTGTAACTAAAGGGTGGCTTGGTGAAGGGATACTGTCCCCTGTAGAGTTATTTCAATGTCCCCCTGTAGTTTGTCATGGGTCTCCTTTGAATTTTGACATCGGCTGCACATATAGAAACCGAGGTTTTGTTCCACAGTTCACATGATTAATGTGAATTGTAAACAGCAGTGGCTACAGCGCTGATCCTTGTGGAGCACCGCTTTCTATCTTCAACCATTCAAAGTAATCCTCTTTACTCCCACTCTGCTTTCTGTTTTTAATTTAATTAATGATCCATTCAGATCCTTGTCTTCTGCCTCCATATTCTATGAATGTATTCACTAGTTTGATCTGGGCCATTTAACCAAAGATCTTTTGAAAATCTAAATAAATTACATTTACTGCATATATTACCACATTAAGAAGATTGGTCAAGCAAACTTTCCCTTTTGAAATCCATGCTGATTATTCATTGTTATAGTTCTCACTTGTCGATATTTTTTCACTATTTTAATGTTCTATTCTGTCATGATAGACATTTCATTATTTTTTGCATTATCAATGTTAAGCTCACTGATCTATCATTTACTAGACATGTTCTGGCTTTCATCTTTTACGTAACAATCACATTCACTGTCCAAAGTCATAGAAATCTACAGTGCAGAAAAAGGCCCTTCAGCCCATCACATTTGTGCTAGTTAAAAGCAACCACCTAACTATTCTAATTCCATTATTTAGCAGTTGACTCATAGCTTTGTCTGCCTTTCACCACAAGTGCAGTTGCAATTCAGAAATGCCTCCCCTCCTTTGATTTGTTTAAAAGATATAGATGAAAATATCCTGGTCAGATATTCCATCGAGGAGAAAGTGAGGACTGCAGATGCTGGAGATCAGAGCTGAAAATGTGTTGCTGGAAAAGCGCAGCAGGTCAGGCAGCATCCAAGGAACAGGAGAATTGACGTTTCGGGCATAAGCCCTTCTTCAGGAATGAGGAAAGTGTGTCCAGCAGGCTAAGCCCATTCACTTAGCCTGCTGGACACACTTTCCTCATTCCTGAAGAAGGGCTTATGCCCGAAACGTCAATTCTGTTCCTTGGATGCTGCCTGACCTGCTGCGCTTTTCCAAATATTCCATCCTCTTTATGTTTGTAACATACAAGATGGAAAAAGTGGATGGAATATGTTTGAATTTCTAGAAGGTATTTGATAAAATACCACAATTTAGGCAACTTAATGAGACAAGAGCCCCATGAGATTGAGAGTAATATATCAGCAATTGTTTGGTTAACTAATAGGAGAGTGAAAACTGGGATAAGGATGGTAATTTCAGGATGGCAACTTGTAATTAGTGGAATGCCACAGGGATCAGTGCTGGGGCCATAATTATTCACTGTATATATTAATGACAATGATATGGAAACTGAATGTACTATAGCCAAATTTGCAGAAAACATAAAAATAAGTGAGAAGGCAAGTGGTGAGGATGAAACAAAGAGTCTTCAGAGGATACCGAGAGGTTAAGTGAATGGGCAAAAAACTTGGCAAGTATAATATAATGTGCAAAAATATAAGGTTATACAGTTTGGCAGGAAGGAAAGAAGACCATATATTATTTAAATGAGAAAAGATTGAAGAGAGCTGTAAAACAAATGGATTTAAGGGTCCTTGTTAAAGAATCACAAAAAGCTAGCATTCAAGATCATTGGAAATACAGGACACAAATGGAATGTTGGCCTTTATTTCATAAAGGAATGGAGTGTAATGATAGGAGATATTGTTAAACCATACAAGGCACTAATCAACCACACCAAGAATACTGTGAACAGCTTTGGGCCCCTTATCTCAGGAAAGATATATAGGTATTGAGGGTAATCCAGAGAAAGTTTGCTCAGGTGATCTCAGGTTTGGAAAGACTGTCTTATGAGGAGAGGTTGAGTAGATTGGGCTTGTACTGATTGGAGTTCAGAAGAATGAAATGAGACAATATCAGAACATCTATGATCCTTAGTGAGCTCGATAGGGTGGGTGCAACAGGTTATTTCTCCCTGTTGGACAGTCTAGGACCAGAAGACACAACTTCAAAATAAGCAGTCACACATTTCAAACAGAGATGAGGAAGAATTTCTTCTCTCAGATGGTAGTGAATCTGTGGAATGTTTCTTTTACCAAAGAGGGCTGTTGAGATTTGGTTCATATATATACACACACAAATATATATTCATCAATAGGAGATTCAAGGGTTATGAAGAAGTAGTGGAACATAGAATTAAGGATAAGGCTTTTAATAAAGCTAAGGCTTACAATGGCATGTGCCTCTTGCTTGATGTGGGAGCTCAGGGACGTGGTTGGCATTCCTGACTCTTACACTTGTAAGAAGTGTGTCCAGCTGCAGCTCTTGTTTGACCACATGACAGCTCTGGAGCGACGGGTGGACTCACTGTGGAGCATCCGCGATGCTGAGGGGGTCGTGGATAGCACATTTAGTGAACTGGTCACACTGCAGGTTAGAATTGCTGAGGGAGACAGTGATTGGGTGACTAAAAGACAGAAAAAGAGTAGGAAGGCAGTACAGATGTCCCCTGCGGTCATCTCCCTCCAAGACAGGTATACCATTGAGGGAGATGGCTCACTAGGAGAGGGCCAAGATTATAGCACTGTGGTGGGCACTGCTGTTCAGAAGGGCAGGAAAAAGACTCATAGGACCACAGATGAGGTGCTGGAAGATTGGAGGTTGGCAAACGTGGTGCCACTGTTTAAGAAGGGTGGTAAGGACAAGCCAGGGAACTATAGACCAGTGAGCCTGACCTCAGTGGTGGGCAGGTTGTTGGCGGGAATCCTGAGGGACAGGATGTACATGTATTTGAAAAGGCAAGGGCTGATTCGGGATAGTCAACATGGCTTTGTGCGTGGGAAATCATGTCTCACAAACTTGATTGAGTTTTTTGAAGAAGTAACAAAGAAGATTGATGAGGGCAGAGCAGATGTAATCTATATGGACTTCAATAAGGCGTTCAACAAGGTTCCCCATGGGAGACTGATTAGCAAGGTTAGATCTCATGGAATACAGGGAGAACTAGCCATTTGGATATGCTGGAGATCAGAGCTGAAAATGTGTTGCTGGAACAGCGCAGCAGGTCA
>NC_057743.1:2194442-2205177 GCF_004010195.1 Chiloscyllium plagiosum
CGGAGGCTGAGGGGTGACCTTATAAAGGTTTACAAAATTATAAGGGGCATGGATAGGGTAAATAGGCAAATTCTTTTCCCTGGGGTTGGGGGAGCCCAGAACTAGAGTGCATGGTCTAGGGTGAGAGTGGAAAGATATAAAAGAGACCTAAGGGGCAACCTTTCCACGCAGAGGGTGGTAGGTGAATGGAATGAGCTGCCAGAGGATGTGGTGAAGGCTGGTACAATTGCAACATTTAAGAGGCATTTGGATGGGTATATGAATAGGAAGGGTTTGGAGGGATACGTGCCGAGTGCTGGCAGGTGGGACTAGATTGGGTTGGGATATCTGGTTGGCATGGATGGGTTGGACCGAAGGGTCTGTTTCCATGCTGTACATCTCTGTGACTCTATGACTTTATGACCATAGTCATAAGGGATTCTATTGTAAGGGGAGTAGATAGGCGGTTCTGTGGCCGAAAATGGGATTCCCAGATGGTATGTTGCCTCCCAGGTGCTGGGGTCAGGGATGTCACCGATCAGCTGCAGAGCATTCTAAAAGGGGAGGGTGAACAGCTTGGTGCATATAGGCATCAACGATATAAGTAAAAAAGATGAGGTCCTGAAAGCAGAATTCAGGGAACGAGGAGGGAAGTTAAAAAGGAGAACCTCAAAGGTAGTGATCTTGGGATTGCTATCAGTGCCACGTGCTAGCCAGCGTAGAAATGAAAGAATAGGCAGGATGAACACATGGCTTGAGGGATGGTGTAGGAGGGAGGGGTTCAGATTTGTTGGACATTGGGACCAGTTCTAGGAAGGTTGGACTATTACAAATTGGATAGTCTACACTTGAACCAGACTGGAACTAATGTCCTTGGGGGAGTTTTTGCTACTGCTGTTGGGGAGGTTTTAAACTAATGTGCCAGGCGACTGGGAACCAGAGAGAAGACAAGTAGGCAGTGAGGTGGAGACTGAAGAATCATGAAGTTAGAATTAATAAGGGGAAAAGTAGGCAGAGAACAGATGAACGCAAAAAACTGGCGGCCTGAAGTACATACACTTTAATGCAAGGAGTATAGTGGGTAAGGCAGATGAACTTAGGGCTTGGATTGGTGCCTGGGAGTATGATGTTATTGCAATCACAGAGACTTGGCTGAAGGAAGGGCATGATGATTGGCAACTAAAAGTTCCAGGATATAGACACTTCAGACAGGACAGGGAAGGAAGTAAAAGGGCAGGAGGAGTTGCATTGCTGGTCAGGGATGATATCACGTCTGTGCTAAAGGAGGACACTATGGAGGTCTTGGGTAGTGAGGCATTATGGGTGGAGCTGAGAAATAAGAAGGGTGCAGTTTTATTGTTGGGGCTGTATTATAGGCCTCCCAACAGTAAGTGTGAGGTAGAAGAACAAATAGGTAAACAGATTATGGAAAGACATAGAGGCAACAGGGTGGTAGTGATGGGAGATTTTAATTTTCCTAACTTTGACTGGGATACACTTTGTGTCAGAGATCTGGATGGGGCAGAATTTGTAAGAAGTGTCCAGAAGAGTTTTCTAGAGCAGTATGTCAATAGTCTGACGAGGGAAGGAGCCATATTGGACCTGGTACTGGGGAATGAGCCAGGACAGGTGGTAGAAGTTGTGGTGGGGGATTTCTTTGGGAACAATGACCACAATTCTGTAAGTTTTAGAATACTTGTAGATAAAGATGAGAGTGGTCCTAAGGGAAGAGTACTAGACTAGACCAAGGCCAATTATAAATTAGGCAGGAGCTGGGAAATGCGAATTGGATGCAGTTGCTTGAAGGCACATTTGATATGTGGGAGGCTTTCAAATATAGGTTCCAGACAGTGCAGGACAGGCATGTCCCATTGAATGCAATGGATAGGAAAGGCAAGGTTCGTGAACTGTGAATGACAGGAGAAATCGTACGACTAGCCAAGTGGAAAAGGGAAGCGTACATAAGGTCGAGGCAGCTAAGATCAGAACAGGCCCTGGAGGAATATCAAGAGAGTAGGACAAGTCTTAAACGAGGAATCAAGCGGGCTAGAAGGGGTCATGAAATAGCTTTAGCGAGCACAATTAGGGAGAATCCCAAAGCCGTTTATTCTTATATAGGAAGCAAGCGGGTAACTAGAGAAGGGATTGGTCCACTAAATGATAAGGAAGGAACTTGAGAAAATGGGTGAGGTTCTGAATGATTACTTTGCATCAGTGTTTACTCAGGAGAGGGACATGATGAATGTTGAGATTAGAGATAGAAGGTTGATTAGTCTGGATCACTTTGGCATAAGTAGGGAAGATGTGTTGGGTAGGCTAGAGGTTATTAAGGTGGACAAATCCCCAGTACTGGATGGGATTTATCCCAGGTTGCTGAGGGAGGCGAGAGACGAAATAGCTGGGGCCCTGACAGATATCTTTGTGGCATCCTTAAACACAGGTGAGGTGCCGGAGGACTGGAGAGTTGCTCACGTTGCCCCCCCTGTGCAAGAAGGGTAGTAGGGACATTCCGGGTAGGGACATTCCGGTAACCAGTGAGCCTGAAGTCAGTGTTGGGAAAGTTGTTGGAGAAGGAACTGAGGGATAAAATCTATTTTTATTTCGAAAACAATTGGCTTCTCAGGGATAGGCAACATTGTTTTGTGCCAACTTAATAGAGTTCTTTGAGCAAGTGACCAAGTTGATGGATGAAGGAAAGGCTGTAGATATCATATATGTGGACTTCAGTAAGGCATTTGATAAAGTTCCCCATGGTAGATTAATAGAGAAAGTGAAGTCAAATGGTGTTCTAGCTAGGTGGATAAAGAACTGGTTGAGCAACAGGAGACAGAGAGTAGTAGTTGAAAGGAGTTTCTTGAAATGGAGAAAGGTCATCTGGGGCCACTGTTGTTACTATATACATAAATAATCTGGAAGAGGGCACTGTTGGTATGATCAGCAAATTTGCAGATGACACGAAGATCGGTGGAGTAGCAGAAAGCACAGAGGGCTGTCAAAAAATACAGGAGAATATAGATAGACTGGGCTAACCACTGTGCCACTGTGCCACCGTGTTGGTATGATCAGCAAATTTGCAGATGACACGAAGATCGGTGGAGTAGCAGAAAGCACAGAGGGCTGTCAAAGAATACAGGAGAATATAGATAGACTGGAGAGTTGGGCAGAGAAGTGGCAGGTGGAGTTCAATCCAGGAAAATGTGAGGTGATGAATTTTGGGAAGTCTAATTCTAGAGTGAATTATACTGTAAACGGAAGAGTCTTGGGAAAAGTTGATAAGAGGAGAGATCTGGGAACTCAGGTACATTGTACCCTGAAGGTTGTTGCACAGGTGGATAGAGTGATCAAGAAGGCTTGCCTTCATTGGACAGGGTATTGATTATAAGAGCTGGCAGATCATGTAAAAATTGTGCAAGACATTAGATTAGATTAGATGACTTACAGTGTGGAAACAGGCGCTTCGGCCCAACAAGTCCACACCGCTGTGAGGCAGCAGTGCTTAACCACTGTGCCACCGTGCCGCCTAACCACATTGGTTCAGCCACATTTGGAATACTGTGTATAGTTCTGGTCACCACATTATCAAAAGGATGTGGACGCTTTGGACAGGGTGCAGAGATGATATATGAGGATGTTGCCTGGTAGGGAAGGTGCTAGCTATGAAGAGAGGTTGAGTAGGTTAGGATTATTTTCATTAGAAGAAAGGAGATTGAGGGGGGACCTGATTGAGGTCTACAAAATCATGACAAGTATAGATAGGGTAAACAGAGATAAGCTTTTTTCCAGGGTAAAGGATTTAATAATGAGACGTCATGTTTTCATGTTGAGAGGTGAAAGTTTAAGGGGGCAAGTACTTTACACAGAGGGTGCCAGGTGGCTGGAAAGCATTGCCAGCAGAGGTAGTAGAGGCAGGCATGGTAGATTCATTTAAGGTGCATCTGGACAGATGAATGAGTAGGTGGGGAACAGAGGGATATAGATGCTTAGGAATTGGGTGACAGGTTTAGACAGTAGATTTGGATTGGCTCAGGCTTGGAGGGCTGAAGGGCCTGTTCCTGGGCTGTAAATTTTCTTTGTTCTTTGTTCTTTGATTATCAAATTGGCCATGATCTCATTGAATGTTGGAGGAGACTTAATGGAGTGAATGGTCTACTTTTTCTCCAATGTCTAATGGTCTTTTTAGATTAGATTCCCCACAGTGTGGAAACAGGCCCTTCGGCCCAAAGAGTCCACACCAACCTACGAAGAGTAACCCACCCAGACCTATTTCCTTCTGACTAGTGCACCGAACACTATGGGCAATTTAGCATGGCCAATTCACCTGACCTGCACATCTTTATCCATACGGATTCTATTTTTGTCTTTATGATAGTGGAAAGCTGCTTAACCCAGTTGTTTGAAAACAATGGTTTGCAATGCAAAATAATGCCAACAGGATGGGTTCAATTCCCACACTAGCTGAGGTGACATAACATTTCAACCTCTCCCTTGTCTGAGGTATGGTGAGAGCAGCCTATGGTCTCATAGGGTTTTAACAACTTTTCCTTTAGCTGAATAAGGGTAGTTACTCCATCTCTCTTTCAGAATGAGCTCTTGTACTTCTAATAGAAATTCCAAAAACACTTATCAGACCCTGCTGATCAAGATACTAGTTCTAACTCATTACCCAATCAACTGTCTGTGCCACTGAAACTAGCAAGAAACTTTATTTACTGCTAAGAGTGATAGAAACTGCAAGTTGAATTCAACTTAAATGCTATATACAATGCTCGGTTGGATTTTAGAAACAGAACCAGCAATGAAATCCTTTCACTCTCTCGATACACTGAGTATAATCAGTACTCTGTGCAGCAGCATTCTATCAAGCCTTATATTGAGCTATAAGATCAGCAGTTGTACTAAACTGAACAAATTAGTCACGCAGCAGATGCAAAATGCTTATTGTCAGATTGGGAGAGCTCAAGCCAGCTGATGATGAGGATAAATAACCTGTTGGAGGACGTTACCAGTAAAATGGACAAGGGTGAATCAATAGAGGCTGTGTATCTGGACTTTCAAAAGGCTTTTGACAAGGTTCTACAAAAGAATTTAGGAAGAAAAATTAAAGCTCATGGTATTGAAGGTATTGACATGGATAGAGAACTGGTTAGCAGACAGGAAGCAGAGAGTTGGAATAAATGGGTCCGTTTCAGAGCAGTGATGAGTGGAGTGCCGTAGGGTTCAGTGTTAGGACCCCAGCTCTTCACAAGATACATCAAAGATTTGGACAAAGGAATTGGAATGCAAAACTTCAAATTTTCAGATGGCACTGAGCTGGGTGGCAGTGTGTGCTGTGTGGAGGATGCTGAGAGGCTGCAGGGTGACGTGGACAGTCTGATTGAGTGGGCAAATACTTGGCAAATGCAATATAATGTGGATGAAAGTGAGATTATCCACTTTGGTGGCAAAAACAGTAAGACAGCTTATTATCTGAATGGTGGCAGTTTAGGAAGAGGTGAAGTGAAACGAGATTTGGGTATCATGGCAGAACAGTCACTGAAGGTTGGCATGCAGGTGCAGTAGGCAGTGAGGAAAACTAATGGCATGCTGGCCTTCATAGCAATTTAAGTATTGGAATAAAGATGTCTTGTTGCAGTTGTACAGGGTCTTGGTGAGACCACGTCTTGAATATTTTGTGTAGTTTTGGTCTCCTAATCTGAGGAAGGACATTCTTGCTATTGAGGGAGTTCAGTGATTCCCAGAATGGCAGCACTGACATATGAGGAAAGACAGGATTGACTGGGCTGAAACTCACTGGAATTTAGAAGAATGAGGGGGGATCTCATAGCAACACGTAAAATCCTGTTGGGACTGGACAGGCTAGATGCAAGAAGAATATTCCTGATGTTGGGGAAGTCCTGAACTAAGGGTCACAGTCGAGGAATAACGTGCAAGCCATTTAAGACTGAGATTAAGACAATTTCCTTCACTCAGAGAGTTGAGAACCTGTGGAATTGTCTCCCACAGAAAGCTATTGTGGCCAGTTCATTAGATATATTCAAGAGGGAGCTGGATATGGGATTAGATTCCCTACAGTATGGAAACAGGCCCTTCGGCCCAACAAGTCCACACCAACCTCCAAAGAGTGACCCATCCAACCTATTCCTCTATCCTATGTTTACCCTTGACTAATGCACCTAACACTATGGGCAATTTAGCACTGCTAATTCACCTGACCAGCACATTTTTGGATTGTGGGAGGAAACTGGAGCACCCGGAGGAAACCCACGCAGACACGGGGAGAATATGCAAACTCCACACAGACAATTGCTCAAGGCGGGAATTGCACTCTGATCACTGGTGCTGTGAGGCAGCAGTGCTAACCACTGAGGGGGGTGCCGCCCATATGGCCCTTGCGGCTAAATGGATCCCGAAGTATGAAGAGAAAGCAGGAATGGGATACTCAAATTGCATGATCAGCCACTTTCAATGTTTCTATGGCAATGCAAGAAAGATGACACTTGCATACCTTTGTGGCCATTTTGACTTTCTCAAATACAAATGATATATATAGCAGCTACTCTATTTTGGAATGATGTTTGGATGCTTAGTCTATTAGAATTGATAACCTGCCACTGGCTGCCTTCCAGTCAGCACACCACAGATAGCTGGCTGCTAAAACCAGGCTGCTCAGCAATGGTCATGATGTTTAGTGAAGGGGAAGAGATCAAGGCAGTAAATTACTAACTTTCCTTCTGAAAGCTGGAGGAACAGGAGTCTCTGTGAGCCCTCTAAAGGGGACACAACACCTGACAATGTGGCCGACTTCATCCTGGCGAAAATCTGCCAATGCATCCATACTTAAAATTGGTGTGAAGAAGAATCATATTACACTTGAAAAAGCCTGGACTTTCTCTTGTTTTGCCAATATTATGTGAGGTTGAACACCCTCATCAACAAGATGCAGTCCACCTCCATTAGTGAGAAAGGAATGCCAATCAAGTGCTAATGGGTACTTCGGAACAGGGGTAGGATAACCAGCCAACTACTCCTTCAAATGTACAGCAATGGGACAGAAAATCTATCAATCTCTACTTGAAGCATGCTCAAACACTGAGCTTCTTCAGCGCTCAATGATAGATAATTCCAAAGGTCACAAATTTCTGAGTAAAAATTTCTAGTCAACTCAGACCTCAGTGCTACTCCCCTTACTTTGGAATTGTGCCCTGATTCTAAATCTCCCAACTGAGGGTTTAACTTGGAAGAAAGTGAGGACTGCCGATGCTGGAGCTCAGAGCTGAAGAGTGTGGTGCTGGAAAGGCACAGCAGATCAGGCAACATCTGTGGAGCAGGAGAATCGACATTTTGGGCATAAGCCCTTCCTCGGGAATGAGGCGGTGGCCCAAGGGGACCGAGAGATAAATGGGAGGAGGGTGGGACTGGGGTAAGGTAGCTGAGGATGCAACAGGTAGACAAAGTTGGGGGTGAAGGCGAAAGTTCAAAGAGGAGGGTGGATCAGATAGGTGGGAAGGAAGATAGACAGATAGGGCCGTTTAGGCGGTTGGTGCCGAGTTGGAAGGTTGGATCTGGAATAGGGTGGGGACGGGATTTGAGGAAACTGGTGAAATCCACATTGATCCCGTGTGGTTGGAGCATCCCAAGGCAAACGGTGAGCCGTTCTTCCTCCAAACGGTAAGGGTTTGGCAGTGGAAGAGGCCCAGGACTGGCATGTCCTTGGGAGAGTGAGAGGGGGAGTTAAAGTGATCGACCACGGGGCAGTGGAGTTGTTTCGTGCGTATGTTCCTGGAGGTGTTCTCTGAAGTATTTCGTATGTTGGCTCAGCGGTTAGCACTGCTGCCTCACAGCGTCAGGGACCAGAGCTCGATTCCAACTTTGGGTGACTCTCTGTATGGTGCTTGCACATTCTCCCCATGTCTCCGTGAGTTTCCTCCGGGTACTCCAGTTTCCTCCCACGATTCAAAGATGCACAAGTTAGGTAAATTGGCTGTGCTAAATTGCCCATAGTGTTGAGGGATGTGTAGGTTAGGCACATTAGTCAGGGGTAAATATAGGATATAGGGTAGAGGAATGGGCCTGGTGGGTTACTCTTTGGAGGGTCAGTGTGGACTTGTTGGGCCAAAGGGCCAGTTTCCATGCTGTAGGGGTTTTAAATTCTAATTCTAAGCAAGTAGGCATCCTCTCTTCCCAATGTAGAGGAGACCACATTGGGAGCAATGGATACAGTAGATGGTGTGTGTGGAGGTGCAGGTAAATCTCTGATGGATGTGCAAGGCTCCTTTGGGGCCTTGGATGGAGGTGAGGGGGGAGGTGCGAGTGCAAGTTTTGCAATTCTTGTGATGGCAAGAGAAGGTGCCAGGAGAGAAAGGTGGGTTGCAGGTGGGCATGGACCTTACAGGGGAGTCGCGGAGGGAATGATCTTTACAGAAAGCAGATAGGGGTTGGGAGGGAAATATATCCCTAGTGGTGGGGTCTGTTTGTAGGTGGCAGAAATGGCGGAGGAGATTGCGATGTATCCGGAGGTTGGTGGGGTGGAAGGTGAGGACAGGTGGGGAGGGGTGTTCTGTCCTTGTTGCAGTTGGAGGAGTGTTCAATGTCGCAATATATGTTGAATTCATTGTACCAAGAGCTTGGGAGGATGAAGGTGAGGCCTAATTTTGATGTAATATCTTACCTACAAATACCCTGTCTATCTTTTTAAGTATCTTGTAGGTTTCAGGCTCTTGAAGTGGTCATCCAACAAGCTTATTGGTCACTCACTTCCTGAGGCAGCAGTGCCCACTGCATTTGAACCTGCCAGCCAATCAGAGCAGCAATACTGTTTTGGTTCTAGTGCCATAGAAACGCAAGAGGCCAGGAGCTGCACAATGAGAAGTGACGGCTTAGAGGAGGAGGGGTTATGGGATGGGGCTCATGGGAAAACTTGTGGCGTGGAGGTGTTGAATACAAGAGCAAGGTAGTAGCTTTTAAAGACTGCTAATCACTCATACACTGAGGTAAATCAACAGTCTCAACAACCTGCCTTATTGTCATAGTCTGGAGGACTGCCAGTTTTCTCAGCTGTCTGAAACACAGATAATCAGGTGGAATTAGCCTATTGAGTGGTTGGTAATTGATCTCTTAAGCATTTTAATTTGCAGTGGGCCTCCCCTGGGCTTTCTTACCCAGACTTCATTTCCTGAGATGGCGGGAATGAGCAAAGCATGTCCTGGCACTAACTCGCCCAATTATTTGAAAGAAGAGATGATACTGGAGAAACTCATTAGGTTTGGCAGCATCTATGGAGAGTGAAACAGAATTAACATTTTGAGTCTGATATGACTCTTCTTCAGAATTAAAGGAGATGGAAAATGGTGTTTTATGCTATTGACATGGGGCAGTGGAGGTATGAGTGGGATAGATGTTGACAGTGTCCAGAGCGAAAGACGAAAGGGTTACTACTGGTGGTACATACAAGATAGAGGTATAAAATAGGTGCAAATGTTAGGTGTGAAAAGTAGCAAAGAAGTTCACTCTGCAGAGCCAAAGTTCCACAAAAAACATGCGGGAGGATCAGGGGGTTTAATCAAGTTGGAGGACAGAGGTCATTGTTAAACTCAGCATTGAGTCCTAGAGGCTGTAAAATGCCTAACAAAAGATAAACATGACACAACACTAGGTTATAGTTCAACAAGTTTATTTGGAAGTGCTAGCTTTTGGAATGCCGTTCCTTCTGCTGCTGCTCCTACCGAATGAAGGAGTGGCGTTCCAAAAGCCAGTACTTCCAAATAAACCTGTTGGGCTTTAACCTAGTGTTGTATGATTTTTAACTTTATCCACCCCAATCCAACACCGGCACCTCCACATCATAAGTAAAAGTTGAGGTGTTCCTCCAGCTTGGGGAAAATTGATGTACAGAGAGATCTGGCTGTTCAGGTCCATTGTTCCCTGAAGGTGATAATGCAGATCGATAGAGTGGTCAAGAAGGCATATGGCATGCTTTTCTTCATTGTGTACAAGGGCTGGCAGGTCATATTACCATTGTATAAGCCATTGGTTCGGCCACATTTGGAATACTGCATACAGTTCTGGTTGCCACATTACTAAAAAGATGTGGATGCTTTAGAGAGGGTGCAGAGGAGGTTCACTAGGATATCGCCTGGTATGGAGGGTGCTAGTTATGAGGAGAGGTGGAGTAGATTGGGATTATTTTCATTAGAAAGATGGAGGTTGAGGGCGGAACTGATTGAAGTCTACAAAATCAAGAATGGTGTAGGGTGGATAGCAAGGTAAAACAATGACTGCAGATGCTGGAAACCAGAGTTTAGTTTAGAGTGGTGCTGGAAGAGCACAGCAGTTCAGGCAGCATCCGAGGAGCAGTAAAATCGACATTTCAGGCAAAAGCCCTTCATCAGGAATACAAACAGAGTGCCTGAAGGGTGGAGAGATAAATGGGAGGAGGGTGGGGATGAGGAGAAAGTAGCATAGAGTACAATAGGTGAGTGGGGGAGGGGATGAAATCAGGGGGGAAGGTGGAGTGGATAGGTGGAAAGGAGGATAGGCAGGTAAGTCATGGGGACAGTACTGAGCTGGAAGTTTGGAGCTGGGGTGAGGTGGGGAAAGGGGAAATGAGGAAACTGTTGAAGTCCACATTGATGGCCTGCGGTTGAAGTGTTCCGAGGCAGAAGATGAGGCGTTCTTCCTCCAGGCGTCTGGTGGTGAGGGAGCGGCGGTGAAGGAGGTCCAGGACCTCCATGTCCTCAGCAGAGTGGGAGAGGGAGTT
>NC_057743.1:2207663-2217769 GCF_004010195.1 Chiloscyllium plagiosum
CAGGAGAGTGGCATTAATGGGGGCAGAAGTGGTGGCAAATATAACAGTAGGTAGGGCGGAAGTCACTGAGCGTGTGACATCAGTGGTGATGTGAGGGGTGGAAGTGATGTCACGTGTGGTGCATGAGGAATTGTGAGGGGTGGAAGTGGCTGTGGAAGCGGCCATGATGGGGATGGAAGTGACATCATCAATCAGCGTGGGGATGGTGGCTGCACGGGTAATGGCATCTGACAGTTCAAGAGGCCGGGGGAATCTACTGGAATATTTGAGGAGCGCTGGTTATGGAGGTGGGTAGATAAAAGATAAGGTGGATAGCAAGAAGCTCTTTCCCAAAGTGAGGACTCGATTACGAGGGGTCACGTGTTCAAGATGAGAGGGGAAAAGTTTAAGGGAGATATTCGTGGAAAGTTCTTTATGCAGAAAGTGATGGGTGCCTGGGACACGTTGCCAGTGGAGGTGGTAGAGGCCGACATGATAGCATCATTTAAGATATACCTAGACAAATACCTAGGTGGGCAGCACGGTGGCACAGTGGTTAGCACTGCTGCCTCACAGCACCAGAGACCCGGGTTCAATTCCCGACTCAGGCAACTGACTGTGTGGAGTTTGCACATTCTCCCCGTGTCTGCGTGGGTTTCCTCCAGGTCCTCCGGTTTCCTCCCACAGTCCAAAGATGTGCAGGTTAGGTGAATTGGCCATGCTAAATTGCCCGTAGTGTAAGGTAAAGGAGTAAATGAAAGGGAATGGGTGAGTTGCGCTTCGGCGGGTCGGTGTGGACTTGTTGGGCCGAAGGGCCTGTTTCCACGCTGTAAGTAATCTAAAAAAAATACATGAATGGACAGGGAGCAGAGGGATATATATCCTTAGAAAATAGGTGACAGGTTTAGATAGAGGATCTGGACCAGCGCAGTCTTAGAGGGCTGAAGGGCCTGTTCCTGTGCTGTGATTTTCTTTGTTCTTTGTGTTGCGCTTCATTGGAACACTGTTCATTGAGGTGTAGGTATTAATGCCACTCTGAATTCTTCTATCCCAATCCTTTCCCACCAACTCCATCTTTTTTTCAAATCTCAATTCTTGCCACGCGTTCACTATACATGAGCATCTCCTCTCTTTTGCTGAATGATCTGTACTCATCAAAGGATTTGGTTTCATCCCGTTGTCTCTTGTTATTTCAGATTTCCAGCATCTGCAGTGTTTCGCTTTTATTTGAGTGTCCAGTTGCTATCACCTCCTCTGCCACCTTCGGGCAGGGAAAGTCTCAGCCATTAACTCTGTTACATCCTCAATGGATGCTGCCAGACTAGCTGAGTTTCTCCAACAATTTTGAAATATTAACTTTGAATCAGTGTTCAATTTAAATCCACAATTGAGAGGATTTGGGTGGAGATTGGATGTAAAGTTTCCTACTTCCCAATTTTCTCAGACAGTTAAAATCGCCTTTCCTTTCTGAAAGTCTTGGAAGTAAAATTCTAAGGTCTCTTCTGCAGCATAATTAAACTTATTCTTTCCCCATTGGCGATCTGTTTCACTGTTGTGGAATTCTGATGAAGACTAAATAGAACATTTGGCCAATTCTAGAGTCACTAGGCTGTGTAAAAGATGTTATTATGCTTGGCAAATTTGATTTTGATTTCCATAGTTGCTCAACTTTTAGTTAAGTAACAGAAAACAGAGTCAAGCTGTTTGTCACGCAAGTATTCATTGTTGGACAAGTTCAAACTGAGAGTTAAATAGAAAATGATCTACTAATATCCAAATAAACATGTTTTGGAGATTTGAGAGTTGAGGCGCAGCCAAAAACATCCTTTAAGACATTTCAGGATACTGCCCTGACAATAGCAACTGAATGTTAATTCTTCTGCTCCTTGATGCTCTACCATTATTTTAACACTTTGTTATCGTTATTTTGTTAACCCTGGGAAAATAAATTTGTGATCGACAGGTCACTCAGCAGGTCAAGCTTCATCTGTGCTTTGCTACCTGAGGCAGATCAAAGATTATGTATTTTGTTGATAATTAAAATCACCATTTGTTACCTACATAGGAATGTAGGAATTAGCAGTAAGAGCAAGCAATTCAGCCCGCGCCCCCATTTATCATGATTATGGCTAAGCTTATCCTGAACTCAACTCAAACTTTCCTGCCTGCTTCCCATAGTCCTTTATCCCAATTTTCATCAGAAATGCAATATTTATTTATAGAGTCACATCACAGAGTCAATCAACACGGAAATAGACCCTTCGGTCCAACCAGTCCATGCTGAACGTAATCCCAAACTTAACTAGTCCCACCTGCCTGTTCCTGGCCCATATCCTTCCACACCATATGCTTATTGTATTAGTCATGTACCTATCCAAATATCTTTTAAACATTGTACTTGTACCCACACCCACTACTTCCTAAGGAAGTTCATTTCACATGCGAACTACCCTCAGTGTAAAAAATGCCCCTCAAATGTTTATAAAATCTCTCTCCTTTCACGTTAAAAACATGCTCCCTCCTAGGAAAATCCCCTATTCAAGGGAAAAGACAACTACCATTAACTCTACCTATACCCCTCATTATTTTATAAACACTTATAAGGTCACCTCTCAACCTCCTATGCTCCAGTGGAAAAGGTTCCAGCCAATCCAGCCTTCCTTTACAACTTAAACCTTCCATACCCAGCACATCCTGGTAAATCTCTTCTGAACTCTCTCCAGTTAATGATATCCTTCCTATAACTGAGTGACCAGAACTAGACACAGTACTCCAGAAGAGGCCTCACCATTGTCAGGTACAACCTCAGCATGAGTTTTCAATCGATTCTGCCTCCACTGGCACACTTTTTGAATCTTTTTCCCATTTAAGTAATAATTTGCCCTTTTATTTTTCTGGCCAAGATGGATAAGCTCACATTTATCCACATTAATCTTTATCTGCCACATTTTTGTCATTTCTCTGAGCCTATCAATACCCATCTGTAACCTGTTTGTCTCCTCATCACAGTCTGCATCCTACTTATTCTAGCATCATCTGAAAATGTTTGCTGTGTTACACCCTGATTTGCTGGTAGATCATTTATATAGATTGTAAATAGCTGTGATCTGAGAACTGCAGTCTTTGGCAGCCCACTAATTTCAGTTATTTATCCCAACCTTTTGTTTTGTATCAGTTAGCCACGCCTCTATCAAAGCCAATAATCTACCCTTAACCCCTTGGAATCTCTCCTCCTGGATCAGTCTTTTATACAATACCTTGTCAAATGCCTTCTGGAGTTTAGATATATCACATCTACCAGATCCTCATGACTTACTTTGCTGGTTACATCATCAAATAACTCCAGAAAATTTGTCAAGCACAATTTGCCCTTCATGAGACTGTGCTGAAACTTTGTTTTTCCAAGTGTTAATTATCTTCTCCTTTATGATGGACTCCAGCAACTCCCCCTCTACAGAGGTCAAACCAGCTGATCTGTAATTTCCTATGTTATCCTATCTCCTTTTTATGAATAAGAGTATCATATTAGCATGTTTCCAATGCACAGGGAGCTTTCCAGAATCCAGGAAAATTTGTAGCATTACGACCAATACATCCACGATCTCTGCTGCCACCTACTTTAATGCCATTATGTCCCAGAGATTTACTTGCCTTTAATCTCATCAGTTTTCCAAATACCTTCCCCTAATTTCCTGTTTAGTATCTGTAATTTTTGGAAATAAATTATCATTTTCACTGTGAACATATGACTTACCAACTTGTATACTCAATACCCTGACTTATGAATGTACGCATATTCTATGCCACCTTATCCACTTGTGTTGCCTCTTTCAGATTGCTATGGCCTTGCATGCATGAACCCTCTGTACATCAATGCTCCTAAGGGTTCTGTTGTTACTGCTTTGTCGTGCATGATTTCACATTTAGAATCATAGAAGCCCCACAGTGTGGAGTCAGGCCATTTGGCAATCCAGTCCACACTGACCCTCCAAAGGGCATTTCCCCCAGACCTACATCCTACCCTATTCTTGTAATTCGGTATTTACCATGGCTAATCTACCTAGGCTGCATATCCCTGGACACTACGGGCAATTTTGCATGGCCAATCCACCTAACCTGTACATCTTTGGATTGTGGGAGGAAACCGGTGCACCTGGAGGAAACCCACATAAACATAGGGAGAATGTACAAATTCAACACAGATAGTCGCCCGAGGGTGAAATCAAACCCAGCTCCTTGGTGCTGTGAGGCAGCAGTGCTAACCACTGAGCCACTGTCCTTCCCGAATTTGTCTGGATTAAATTCCATCTGCCATTTTTCCACCCAACTTTCCAATTAATCTATAATGTACTGTATCTTTAGAGAACCTTTCTCACTCTCCACAACTCTAACAACTTAACTGACTAATTAGACCATGTTAAAAATCACACAACACCAGGTTATAGTCCAACAGGTTTAATTGGAAGCACACTAGCTTTCGGAGCGACGCTCCTTCATCAGGTGTTGTCGCTCCGAAAGCTAGTGTGCTTCCAATTAAACCTGTTGGACTATAACCTGGTGTTGTGTGATTTTTAACTTTGTACACCCCAGTCCAACACCGGCATCTCCGAATCATAATTAGACCACCTATGTTTTCATCCAAATCATTTATGTATTATTAGAAACTACAAATGACCCAGCACTGACCTTTGTGGAACACCACTGGTCATAGGGCTGCAGTGACAAAAACCTTCTGACTTCTATGACCAAATCAATTTTTTATCCAATTGGTGAACGTACATGGATGTCATATGACTTAATCTTCTGGACCAGGCTACCATGAGAGCCTTTGTCAAATGCTTTCATAAGTCAATCATCTTTATTACTTCCTGAGAAAAAAACTCAAGCAAGTTTATGAAACAGGTCTTTCCATGCATAAAGGTATGCTGACTGTCCTTAATAAGCCCATTCTCTCCAAATGCAAGTGAATGCTGTCCTTGTGAATCTTCTTCAATAATTTCCATACCCCACTGATGAAAGACTCACCTGCCTATAATTTCCTGGATTATCTCTGTTGCCGTTGTTAAACAGAAGAATAAGTTTGGCTATTCTCCTGTCTTCTTGACCATGGCCGAAGTGTACACAAAGGTTTCTGTCAAAGGTTCCTAGCAGTCTCCTCCCTCATATCCAATCTGGAGACTTATCTACCTTCATGTTTTTCAAGACACCTCTTTCTTAATGTTGACATGCATGAGACCATCAACATTTCCCTCCCTAATCGTGCTATCATCCATGCCCTTCTTCCAATGCAAAATATTCATTCAGTACCTCGCCCACGTCTTCTGGTTCCATGTATAAATTTCCTCCTTCATCCTCCGTTTTTAAATGATGGCAGGTGCGTTACCCACATAGGCTACTCTTGATCAATGATAATTTATCCCTCTTTTGCAGGGCAAGAAACCTACATTAGAAGGGCGCAACATGGAACCATGGGTGACATGATGCCTACATCTCCCAAGCCCTATATGTGTTGGTTGCCAGCACCACAGAGTGAGCCTGTGGCATCCCAATGACTAGAAATATTGAATATGTTCCAGTTAAATGTCCCTTCTCAAATCCTAGCTGCCCTCCTCATTCTGCAACGGGCAAGATGAGAAAGGTCCAGGTGCCCTTGTAGCTTGCCCTGTTGGCAGCGCCTGCTTCATCTCAGTCATGTTGCAGTCCCAGAGATAGTAATATTTCTGTTCCCATGCTTGTGTGAACAACTCACCGATTCCTCTGTTCTCACTGTGAGGATACAACAGCTCTTACTGTCAAATCCAGTATGTCATGAATATACACTCCACCGTGCTTCAGACACTGTGCAAAAGTAAAAGACCTTCAAGATTACTTTAGCTTCAATTTGGGTGCGTTGCCCTTTGAACTCTGTCTTTGAAGGGTCCCTTGTGAGATTCACTTGCTCAATCTGTTCAGCAATGTTATATTTTTGGGACTTGAACCCAGGGCCATCTGGCCCAGATGAAGGGACACTACTATTGTGCCACAAGAGCCTAGCCGAATGTAGAAATCTTATAGTTAATTTTAATCAATCTGTTCAGACACACTACGACACACAACCAGGACTGATGGGACTTGAACTTTGGTCTTTGGACTACACTACAGCTTCAGCTGTATGTTTGAACCTTACTAGGTGATTTACTAATACATTATATGGACCAGTATCTGATCCTCAAACTTGGAAAATGTTGGGACTGTGTAACAGTGAAAACAGGAGCAATTCAATTTCCTTTGATGCTTGTAAGGGCCACTCAAGGTAGTGAGCCTTTCAAGTGGCAGACTGCATGGACCATTGTGTACCCTCTTGAAGGCGATCAGCATCTGTGGCATCATCTATTTGTTTGCTATTTCTTGAATTAGATAAGAAAGTCAAAATGCTAATTGATGTTGATTTTAGTTGATTTTAGGTTGATTTTAGTATCCAGCATCAATCAGATGTCTCTGAGGTCATTGCATAATGTGCGTTTAATTCAATTATTTTAGGGGCCCAGTATTCCAATCGCCAGAGAGTAATTGGAACAGCAGACTGGAGCTCCCTGTCCATGTGGGATCATATGGAAACCCTGATGCAGCTGAATCTGAGGGACTTATTTGGGAAGTTGAATTTTACAGTCTGCAGTTCCCTTGCATTTGGAATCCTCCAGAAAGTGCTTCAAAGTCAGAGAATTCTGAGGCTTCTGACTCACTTAAATTTAACAGTCAGCCAGGAAAGATTAGAGGAATAAACAACAGCTCTTACTCTGGCTAACTAGTAAACTAAACCAATGGCAACCCTTACCTGCAACCATCTCCTGGAATTGACTCAACAGTCCTCAATCTTCCTCAACCTGACTCCATTCTACCCTACCTTCCAATCTACTTCAGCTACTCATCCAATTATGGTGCACCCTACACTCTTCAACCACCTGACAAACCCCACTCACCATCACCGCTGCCCCCAGCACCCCTCCAACCCACTTGACTCATCAGGCACCATACTCCCTCACCCACTCGGGAACCCTACCTCCTTCATCCACGAGACAACCACATCCCTCTCACCCATGTGGCACCCTAACTCCTCTCCCACTTGTCACCTTTCACACCAGTCGATCTATTTCTGCATGCAGTGGAATATAGGGCTCGTCCACTCTTTCTGCTTTTCTTCTCATTTATTTTCTTTTCTTTATCTCTTCTGTTTTTTTTCTATTCTATTTCATTATACTTACCTCTTGATAAAGACTTGGTCGCGGCAATGGCATCAGCCGCAGTGAGTTTGGCCTGGTAGCACAGAAGGCAGAAGTGGGTACTGCAGATGCTGGAGATCGGAATCAAGATTAGAGTGGTGCTGGAAAAGCACAGCAGGTCAGGCACCATCTGAGGAGCAGGAGAAACCAAAAGCCCTTCATCAGGAAGTTAGCACGGATTCGAGTCGATGGTCGAAGGTGAGTTTGAATTCTTGGCAGCTTCTGCATAGTTGAGGCAGTCCTAGTATTGACTGACTCAATGCTGCAGCTACAGAGGCGAGTTTGGGTTCCTGGGCAGCCTCTACATTCAGCACAGATTCATAACGTGGTGGCAGAAGTGAGTTTGGGTCCAATATGAGAGCCAGCAGCATCATTAGTGGCTGTATCAGTGATTCATGGTGGCTGCCGAGTTGAGGTTGGGCCGACAGCATCAGTGGCATCTGCATTGGCGAGGTCCAGTGAAACGCAAAGTGGCACGGGTGTTGGTGATGACGAAATGGCTCCAAAGCGTGGTATTGTAGCGAAGAGGATACATGCCTGGCCACCAGGTCCAGAACCCATGATGGAGGTTTAATAAGAAGCATTGTAAAGTTGGACAGTTATTTTATTTCATCAAATATTCTATGTTTTGGTTTATTTTGCTGAATTTTAAGATGGCACTGGAGAGTGGTAACACTGTACAACACTTTTCCCTGTATTTTGTAACAAGATACACATGACAATAAATCAAATCAAATCAAATCGCCCACCTGGCATGCAACTCTTCACCCAGCTCACACCTTACTATCTTATCTACCTTACTTACATACCCATTCACAATAACTTTCTAAGTTCCTGGCAGAGACTTAAATCTTCGGAATAGGATATTCAGTGTCGTAAAAGAGAGTATGGTTTTGATGATGGTTTTGGAAATGTTTCAACTGCAGCCCACAACCAGGTATCTCCAATGTAGAAGTTGTCTAAAGGTCAATGAATACATTTTAATCTGATAAGGGTTTGAAATAAGGTTTGTGATGCTGAGTGGAATTTCTGTTTTATAAAGAAGATTCTTCAGTTCAGAGTAGAGCTCTGATGAAGTGCCTATTCCTCCCGATCTGATCTTCACTACAATGTTGGAACTTAGATGATTATGAGGTGAAAAAGTTGTGTTGGAGCTGAGTGGTGGATGGAGAGAATAAAGTCTGAACCATTTGTGGGGGTTCTATCATCAAGAGATATGAATTGTCTGAACTTACCCCTGTCAGCTGAAGATGGTGATCTGTTCTCAGTGAATTTGCTGTCTTGTAGGGAAGCCAAGCCAGTGTTCTGCCATGTTTGTCACAGGTGAATTATAAACAAAATTGACAAACTGCAAGTCATTTGTTAGCCTCATGCTCATAGTCTGCACTTTCCACATTGTCAATGAATGAGTTGGCATACTCTTTTTTTCTGTTTATTTATCTGCTATGATGGACTCCATCTTCTTGTTGAATAGATTTTGAAACAGCTGGACAGTAATATAATAGTCAGCCATGTAATAGTCATGGACTGCCAAACTGAGTTGGGTGGTAGCTGACGAATTGTTTAATCTTTTAATTTGTTCATAGGATGTGGACATAACGGGCTGACCCAGCATTTGTTGCTCACCACTAAATGTCTTTGATGAGATGGTGGTGAGTTGACTCCTTGAACCACTGCAGATTTTGGGCTGTAAGGACAGATATCATGCTATTAAGGAGGGAGTTCCAGGATTTTGACCTAGTGATAGTGAAAAATGTTGATATATTTCCAAGTCAGGCAACTCTTCACCCAGCTCACACCTTACTACCTCATCTACCTTACTTAGAAGGGAACTTGCAGATGGCAATATTTCTGTGCAACTGCTGCCCTTGTCCTTCTCAAATCATACAGTTATGGAGCTATACAGCAAAGAAGAGGCCCATCAGTCCACTAAGTCTTCACTGACCTTTGGACATTTATCCCACTTTCTGGCTCTAGGCCCATAGTCATGAATTTTATGACACTTCAAGTGCTCATCCAAGTACTTTTTAAAGATTATGTGGTTTCCCTGCCTCAACTGTCCTCCCAGTTGAGGCAGGGAAAACAAAACAAATGGGCTGTTTTGACCTGAATAGTTTCAAGCTTCTTGAGTGTGGTTGGAGCTGTACTTATCCAAGCAAGTGGGGTGTTTTTCATCACATATCTGACTTGTGCCTTATAGATGTTGGACAGGCTTTGGCAAGTCAGGAGGTGAGTTACTCACAGCAAAATTCCTAATCTCTGACCAGCTTCTGGAGCCAGAGTATTTATGTGGCTAGGAGAAAGTGAGGACTGCAGATGCTGGAGATCAGAGCTGAAAATGTGTTGCTGGAAAAGTGCAGCAGGTCAGGCAGCGTCCAAGGAGCAGGAGAATTGACGTTTCGGGCATGAGCCTGAAGAAGGGCTCATGCCCAAAACGTCGATTCTCCTGCTCCTTGGATGCTGCCTGACCTATTTATGTGGCTAGTCTAGATCAGTTTCTGGTCAATACTAACCTCTAGAATGTTGACACTGGAGTATTCATTGATGATAATTTCACCGAATGTCAAGAGATGATGGTTAAATTGACTTTTATTGGAGATTGTCATTGCCTAGCATTTGAGGAGAAAGTGAGGTCTGCAGATGCTGGAGATCAGAGCTGAAAATGTGTTGCTGGAAAAGCGCAGCAGGTCAGGCAGCATCCAAGGAACAGGAGAATCGACGTTTCGGGCATAAGCCCTTCTTCAGGAATGAGGACAAGAAGGGTTTATGCCCGAAACGTCGATTCTCCTGTTCCTTGGATGCTGCCTGACCTGCTGCGCTTTTCCAGCAACACATTTTCAGCTCTGATCTCCAGCATCTGCAGACCTC